>NW_027273885.1:2157500-2210000 GCF_046630095.1 Trachinotus anak | reverse complement strand
TTTGAGGGTTACAACAGGAAGCGGGTCTGAGCCTCTGCTGCCGGGGGCTCACTTCAGGGAACTTGGTGAAGGAGACTTGTTGCAGCTCCAGAGCTCAAACGCGGAAACGTGTTTGAAACGATGCGCCGTTTAGAGGAAGCGGCTCCGGGCCGCCTGTGATGCGGAGGAATGGACGCAGGAGCGGGCAGAGGACACGGGGGAGTCCGCAGCAGAGCCCGGCCAGGAGGCGCTCAGGAGGCTCTGCAGCAGTGCCAGCTCATCCAGGACCTGCTGGACATCTCCACCTCCAGCCTCCAGGCGCTCAGGACCAGATGCACCGCGACCAACGACCTCACCCAGCAGGAGATCCGCACTTCGGAGGTACGGACACGCAGCCTGGCGCTTTGCCTCCAGCGAGCGTGAGGAACCCTTGCTGGAGACCAGCTTCACAGTGAATGAGACACTGGTGCTTCTCTGTGCTCTGTCACCCATCAGATACACAGCCTCTACAGGTTCTTCTTCCATGGTCACATCGAACACAATTCATTTTAATGTTTTGACTGATGTCTTGAAAAGTCAGGTAGTGGGTCAAGTGCTGGTTAGTTTCACTGGTGTCTGTGGTGGTTGTAACTCTTATAATGGTTAAGGTTGAAGTTGGGCTCCTCAAGTAAATTAGCTCAGTTTAGTTGAAACATTAAAGTTTTGAAGACATTTTGACGTCACAGTAGGAAAAGCACAGATACAAATGATAAAACGGATGATGATGATGATGATGATGATGATGATGATGATGGTGGTGATGATGGCTGAACTCCATTTAGCTGCTTCAGTTTCAGGTTGCTGTTATTGTGCGTGCTGGCTCACTGTCATGTCTAACTGGGACACAATAGCACACAGTAATTGTTGTTGTGGTGCTTTTCCTGCTTTGCTGTGAAACAGGCCTGTTGCAGCCTTTCAAAGATGCATTTTCACCTGCGTTTAAATCACCTTAAAGCTCCCACACAGTCTAAAGGTGGATGTCCATGTGTTTGTGATTATAAAGCAGGTCTAGGTTCTATATTAATACTGTGAAAGTATCAAAGCCTCAGTCCACAGAGAAATGCACACAGCCTGTATTCAGACACTGAGCCTTAAAACCAGCCGTCAGGACTTCTGGAACTTTGTGATGTCAGAGCAAAGTAGTCACCGCCCTCAGCCACGCCCCAAGTCCACCATCATACCTTGCAGGATTTGTTTTCTCCGAGTGTTTATGTGGAATCTGCTCTATTTTTTTCATTGGATCACTTAGAAAACAGATGTAAAACTACACTGAGATGGTTTTTGGTTTTTAAAACTACAAATGATTCTTATGGCTCAACACTTCAGATAAAACACATAAAATATGGGACCTTTAAACACAGCGTTTCCCTTTGTGCTGGTGAACTCAAACCACAGACAGGACTCTGGATGCAAACCTCAGACTCACAGTCCACCTCAAACAGCTTTCTGCAACGTTGGTGCCTCCGAACATCACCTCGCCACAATCTAATATGGAAAACAACTTACTACTATATAAACATTTTCTCAGAGAGAGGCTTGGGCAGGCTCATATTATGTAAGACCCGCCCTTTTGACAATGACAGACAATTTAAAAAAATGACCACCTGTGAATGTGACACTCATCAGATTTACTTGTTATATATTATTTCATTTTATTTGTCCTTGGTAAGTTGCTAGGCAGTAAGATGAATCACTTTGCTCCAACAGTGTACAGCCTCCTCTGTTTGGGTCCGTTCCCACAGTGAGAACCATGGTGACTGTGTTCACCACATTCATCAAGTGTCAAAACTTCTGTTTTTAAGTTGCCCAAAAGGTCTTGTAAGACTCTGACGTCACAGATCTGTCAAATGGGCAGATTTCCTTTTTCTGACTAATTTTCCATTTGATTGTGTGGGTGGGTGTGTGTTTGTGTGTGGTGTAGTTGAGGAGTGGCTGTTGCTGCCCACTGTCTCAGGGGCTGGGAACAGCACAGAGCCCTTGTTGTGTTGTGTATATGTCTGTGGCAAGGAGCAAAATTTGGCTGTGGTTCCCTCCCACGCTTTCTGAACATGTCTAGTTTGGTAAGAGCATCAATAGACGTGACACACACACAGTGGGAGGGGACGAGTGTGTCGCTGTGCCGGGGCAAATGTTCGAGACAGAAGAGGGAGGGAGGTGTAAAGTCAATGAACTGTGGTTCAGAGCTTTGATGATTCTCTTTTTCCTTTTCCTGTCCTTTTCCTGACCTCTGAAACTGCCTGACCAACAGACACATCCATCTTTACGAATCCACGTTGACATTATTTGTTGTTGAAACACGCAAATAATGTCCATGTCCAGTGTTACCAACTGGATTTTAATAATTGTAAGAAATGCTGCACAAGACATTCGAATAGTTCCACTTGATGTGAAGAGGTTCCTCCATGAGCACAGTTTCGTAAAGTGTTTCTTTAAGCTGCGGTCACAGTGTCTCAGCGCTTTTACATTTCTATTAAAATGGAGAAAATATATGAACAAAAAACAATAAATGTACGAGATTTGAAATGTGCACATACAGATTTACATGCAAATATAAGCATGCATGAATACAAGTATACATGCACATTGTACAACCTGTGCTCTCAACCAGGTTAGTGTTTCACATCTGTCCAAACCCCCACCCCGAGCTCAACCACAATAATTGACATGTGTGAACCTTGATTCTTTTTTTGGCCACTTCTGCAAAGTTAAAAACACAACATCTGACTTAAACGACACAACATGTCATCGCCTACATATCCAGCAGACACAGAGCAACATTAGCATTCATTTGGAGCTCTGGTTTGGTCTCCACCAACTTCAGCTACTAAATGCCCCACTGTCCGTCAACCAGTCTTTAACTTTGTCCCCCTGCTGCAAGAGGGAGCTGCCCGTCAAGCACCGGTGACTAGTCTGAAGTCAGGGGCCGGGAAGACTCTCTTCCTCTCCCAGCGACCCACTTGGTGTCGGCGGCGATAAGGTTATCCCTCTCACTTTTTCTCTACTATGGTGGAGCTACCTCCAGACCCTGTGCTTGCCCCCCTTCCACCGAGTGCAGTCTGCCATCAGAAAGCATACCTCACCTGTCAGCCAGCTCTACCACATCAATGGTTTTGACCCCTGTGGTTTGTCCCTCCTGTAGCTGTTACCCGACAACCAACCGTCAAAGTGTTGTGTGTGTTGTATGATTTCAGTTGCTTTAGGGCTGTAGAGTGTGTGTGAGACCAACTCATCAGATAGCAGGTGATGCAGGAGAGAACCACTGAGTGGAAATATATCTTAGCTGCAGGAAGTTTCTGGTGGACCTGAGGTTTGGCAGATTGAATTTATTTTTATTTATGTGCAGTTGAGCAGAGATTTGAATCTAAATCTAAATCTCTCCATCTACACTGTGACCTCAAATGTTTTCGACTAATTCAATTGTATTCGTTAAGCCAGGATGTGACTAACGTCTGTTAGCTTGTTTGCAACCTCCACTTTAGTTTCGCCATGAATAAAAATAACTGTATCATCAGCATACATTTAGACAACACATTGTCCACGCCATAGACTGTAAATAAAGATGGATGCAGCCTCTGTGAAACTCTGGGTGTTTCTAACGAGCGGCTCTTTTGCTAGTTAATGAGCTAAGCTAATAAGCCAGGTATGGTGAGCACAAGTTCATGAAATATAAAAGTAGCAGTGTGTTAACATTTGAAGAAAAGCACCAATGTCTGTTTGCTGGAGAAGTTGCATTCCCTTCTTTTCAAATCAAAATATGGAATTTACCCAGGGGTGCCCAGACTTTGAATTAAACTGTAAATTCAACTTAAATCGATCATGCACCACTGACAGCATATTCTGAGAGACCTTGATGAATATTTGGGCAGTTTTATTATTGTGTTTCAGCCATAAGTAGTTGAAGTTCTTTGCTTGCTGCCTTCACAGCTCTGTGTGCAGATACTGCTCCGTGCATTCATTTGCATTAAGATTTTGCCCTTTATTTCTTTGCCTTAGTGAATTGATAACATTGCTTTAGTGGTGGCTCAGTCACACTGTGACACCCTGACACAGTGTGATGGCTCTCACTGTGTCAGTGTAGTGACGGTGTAGAGGAAGTGTCAGACTAAAACGATCTCTGATAGATTCCAAACTCTGCAAAGATTCTTTAAACCAGTTAAATGGAACAAACGGTTGAAGGCAGCATTAAGGTGGAACATTCGCGGCCTTATTAGCTCTATTACGTGAGGCTGCAGAAGGCCGTCTATGCAAAGTGATTGTGGTAGTCAGGAAAGCCCCATGTGGTTTCCCAACCGCTCTTGTTTTCTCTCAATCTTCTCTCCTCTCTCCTGTGTCATTTTTGTTCTCCTCTTTCTGACCTTTTTTTGCAATGTAGTTTTTGTTTTTGACTTATCCGCACAAATTACTTTGCACACCCCATGTTTGCTGTTATTTTCACCCCCCCCCCCCCACACCAAAATATTTTCTCCAGCAATAGTTTTCAATTATCCAATGAGATGTTGACTCAGTCAGTCACAAGAGTCATTATGATATAAGATTTGGAAACCATGGTGAGGTATTCTTATCACTTTTATGGTCCCTTGGCATCAGGTCACTACTTTTGTCAGATCATTACTTTCCTTATCATTGTTTATGACCAGATACCTGCAAAGCTAATGACATTCCCATCAGCCTCAGCTGTACTTGGCATTTATTACTAAGTAGCAAATGTTGCTAACACATGCTAACACACTAAACTTGTACTGAGAACATGATAAACGCTCCTTTCAAAACATCAGCTCGCAGATGTTGTCATTGTTGGGTTAGAGCTGACACGCAGCTATTGCAACCAGAACTTCACCAATTGTGTCTCTGGATGAAAAAAGAAGACCTGACCTTAGCAGTGCCACAAATGTGATGCTGTTCTGACTCAATCACGCAACCCTGTGGCACATGTGATGTAATTGCGGTCATGATGTAACAGAGCTGAGTGAGATTCATGCAGAGATAGACGCTGAAGAACTGCAGGCTTCTCACTACAGAATGGGACCCACCCCACCAGTGCACCTCAAAGACAAGGGACTAACACTTAGGTTGCAGGCAGGCTTTTAATGCACATAGTGTTGGCACCCTACACCCTTACAATGAACTGTTGAAAAAGCGCTTCAGAATACATCTGTAGACGAGTCCTTCAGTGGTGGTGTTCAAAACGCCAACACAATGTCTGAGGAACACCAGGCACTGATCACCACATATGTATATGATGAAATCATGCTGGGATAACATGGGTCATCAGGTCTTGCACAAACTTGGATTCCATGCCAGCTCGAGTGCATGCTGTCATTAAAGGGGGACAAATACTAAGATATTCTGAAATGTATGTACGTTTTTCAAAGAGTCAAATTTTCACTCAAATTTGCACCTTAACTTTCTTGTTCCTCAGATTTTTAAGGTGCCGTAAAACTCCCATGGTTACTAAAAGTTCTGCTGAAGTTCTGTGCGTTTAGAGAAAAGCCTGAGAATTCCTCTCTGATTACAACTGATTAAAATGTTTATTATTTTATATGAGATATGAGATGTCTGGGAAATCATTGCATTTTACTCAGTCTGAAACCTGTGCATTAAAGAGCTTTATTAGAATATTTTATTCTTGAAGTCTTAGTGTCAGTGAAGAGTTTTACTGTCAGTTCTGTAATGGTCTAAATTTTCTGTTCATTCATATCCATCAGCAGTCGTTATCTTATAAGCAGTTTGGGTCTATGCAGTTTAAAACAAAGCTCATGATGTTGCTTCACGCATATTTTAACAGTTTGTGAGACGGTTTAACAGCAGACATCTGGTGTGGACCACCAGTCAGGGGGATTTCCTCAAACTGAAGTCTCATTTCTCTGTACTGCTTTACACACATACAATACACTTCTTGACATTTAGGGCTGCTATAACAAGAAGGTCAGGTTTTCTTCTGAAATAACTTAATTAGTGTATTATACTGATCTTTAAATTAAGACCTGAGCCATCAGGACGACTTACGGAGGCAGAGAAAAATTAATAACAGATATGTCCAACATTAGAGGTTCCTGAAAAAACATTGAAATATGTGCAACATGAAACATTAAAGGATATGTTCAGTGTATTTCTACTTGTGAGGATATTGGACCTGAACCTTTGATGAAACCTCAGTGACAGAGTGAAGCAGTCTGTGTTGTGCTGACTTCCCCTACAGCTGAAACTGACCAAGTACATGTGGACACAGCTGCAGTGGAAGCAGGGGGTACCAGAGAGGGAGAGACCTGAAGCTTTGTCTGGATACCCGAGACTGGAGAACTTGCTCCTAACAGCTGACCTCACGCCACAGTTCATACAGGTAATGTGTGTTTGTGTGTGTCTGTGTGTGTTTGTGTACTGTGCTATGTTTTTTGTGCACAGTTTTTGTCTTCTATTTTCTTGACGTATAATATTTCAAATCATGAAACGACCTGTGGAGCCCTGATAGGTATGGAGGTGTTAATCCATGGAGACTCTTGTTGGTAATAGTTGGCAGTTTGTTGTCTGATCTGGGTGAAATAGGAAGTCAGTGAACAAAGTTGGATTTTTTTTTTAACAGAGTTCAAGACTCAATGTCAAATCTAGATGAGATGAATGCAGGAATGAGAATTTCTGCATGTGACTGTGTTAGAAATGGATGAATAATGTGACTGGAATGAGATGTTGAGTTGCTGATAAGTTTGTCAGAGGATTTTTAAATTTGTTTTGGAATAATTGAAGATATCAAAGCCTTAAAGTTGTCGTTGTCGTTGTTTTGGTGGAGAAAATTCAGCCAAGACCTGAATGTAGTTAAACAATGAAGTCTAAGAGCGAAGTCTGAGTCTGGCAGAATGGGAATGAAAATCAGGGTGTCGTCTGCGTAAAATGGAAATGTACACTGAGAAGCTTGTACAGCGAGAAAAGCAGTGGGTCTGGGACAGAGCCTTGGGGAACCCCCTTGGAGAGAATATGAAAATCAGAGAAGGAGCTACTGTAAATAACCGTGTACGTCCTACCATGCAAATCTGCAAACCATTTCAGTGCAGTGCCAGTGATGTCAGCATCATACTGAAGATGATTCAACAGGATTTTGTGGTCAGTGATGTCAAACACTGTGTTTCATGTTGAGGCAGAAGTGGAACTGAGGAGAGGCCAAGGTCTGAGTTGAGCAGCAGGTCATTTACATCCTTCGTGATAGCGGTTTCAGTCAAATGAAATGGCCTGGAACTAGACTGGAGAGGATCTAACAGACAATGTAAGCTAAGGTATTTAGCGAGCTGGGTAATGACTGTTCTTTCTCATGTTTTGAAGGGAAAAGAGACACTGGAGATTGAGGTTGGTCTTTGGGAACACAAAGGGTCAATTCACTCAAATTACAAAAAGAGAAACATATTAAAACCTCAGCATAGCAATAAGAATCCTTCTGAAATGATGAAGTTAAACTTTCAGAAAGTAACTTCAGTTATAAATAACAACAACTCAAAGATTCAGTTTGGATCTGTGATCACCTGCTGTCAGGTGAGAAGCCAGAAATACTACAGGTTTTAGTGACGGCTACTAAAAAAACTAAATTAACATGAATTAAACTAGTCTACTTCATTTTTACAACATGTTGCCACAACCTGAAAATGAGATGAGTAGCTGAGGAAATGAAATGTAGATGGTTGATTGATTAGGATTGCTCTGACACACTGAAACCATAGCTGTAACCCACTGACTGACTCATACTTTCACCAACTACTTGATCCAAATGATGGAGCTCCTGGTTCAGAACTATGAGGTTCATGAGCTCAAAAGGTTGATTTGTTAAGCACATAAGTTTAACTGTGACTCTCGTGTATATTAGCGTGACTCCATCAGCTGATCAGTTTTCCAGATAAGAGTCATCAGTCAGTGCTGGCTATAAATGAGATGGCTGCTAAGGTTACCAGCATGTTTTCAATATTGGTCTTTGATAATAAAAAATTTGAAGGGGAGATGAAAGGTTCAGTAAGAGAATTATTTGTGCTGTAATTTAACAAATCTTGGTTTTGTGTCGACCTGGGACTGGATCCAAAATGGACACGGCTATCTGAGCCCATCCTGACCATACCCAGCCTAATTTGACTTAATATAATTTGGTCCCAGTCTGACTTGTCTTGGGTCAGGTCTTGGACAGAGTAGACCCATGAAGGATTTCATTGTTTCTGTCACATTTGAAGGAATCTTATGGTTCTTGGTTTTGGCCTTGGTTATAAAATGTCCCAAAGACAGCCCCAAGTCATCTGTTGGTCTGTTTGTTTTGTGCACAGCCTGCCAGTGACAGCAGTAATTTAATGTCTGTTGAGTGACCAAGGTTAAGAAAGGTGTTTCATATTCATTTCAACATGATGTGTTGAGCTTCATGTGTCTATTCACAGGTTGTGTAATATTCCCTCCTCACTAACGGCTTTAACTGGATCAGTGCTGGTTCGGAATAAAACATTTTTATCTTTATTCTAATTCATTCTGAATTTACAGTTTCAGAATCTCACCTCAGGAATTAATACATTCTTATTTAAATAATCATGTGTGTCTGGGTGTTTCTCGTATGACCCAAATTCTTATTACTATTTGCTACCAACCAGTCAAACTGGTTTGAACCCAACCTATTTCCAAACATAAGTGTGGGATAGTATCCAGTAACACCTAACTAGTTGTATGTTCCATGTAAAGCCAGTTGTATTGTTGCACTGATGCAAGCACACAGTTGGGGTTAATGACAGTTGGTGTTGTGAATGCACATGCATAGTAGAAGTTTAATCTTTGGAAAAAAAACATTTTAAACTTTATTCTGGGGCAAAGCCACTGAAGTTTTTAACTGTTTTTATGAGATTTGACTGGTGATTTTATCCCAAGCATCAACCTCCAGGGCTGAAAAATGCAGCCGACACTGAGGAGCTAAAAGCTGCAGTTCCTCTAATGACCACTAGAGTCTGGCTCCAACAGTGAGTCCGTCCCCATAGACTCCCATGTTACAATGTCCAACTCTACAGCAGAAATAAACATGTTTACAGGGTTAAGGATTAGCAGCTAGTGATTATTTTCATTTTCGATCTATCCGCCAATTTTTTTCTTCATTGATGAATAGTTTAGTCTATGAAATTTTTTTTTTTTTTAAAGCGGAAAAAAAATGCCATTCACAAACTCTTCAGTCTGTTTGTTTGTCTGACCAAACCCTAAAGACAATCAGTTTTTATTACTACTTGCCTGAATAAAGACTAAAACATTTCATCAATTAATCATCATCATCAAAATAGCTGCAGATTAATTTTCGTTAAAATGACTAATTGATTAATCGACTAATCTTCGCAGGTCTACTTGTACCTCCCTGTATTATACTTAGTGGCTCATTATAGTTTTGTTGTGTTAATCTGTTAACAATGATGAAGTGGAAAAAAAATGATGATGCTTCAACTGACAAAATGAGACAGTTGCTTCGAAACGTGTTCGATGTTTACTCTGTAACGTGAGACTGTTTCCTCACATTAACCAGAACCACGTTATGAGCTAATATTATGTCAGGGCCGTGAGTTATCTATCTTGTAGTGGAGTTTTTCTGCCCCCAAGTGGCCAAGAAAATTGTTTGCTGCAGTTTTAACTACAAAAAAGCAAAATGTTTTTCCTAACATTTAACACTTTAATGCTTTTGATACGTGATTTTTTTCATCGAGTTGAGCCACTTCAGCTCACAGAGTAGTTATTCCCATCTTGTAGTGCATCTCCGACAGTCTTTTCTAGTAACATAGCAGTTGAATCTCACAGATTTTCATACTAAGACGCATTTTGATCAGTACTGATTCTAAGTGCGCAGCATTAATCAGTCGTATTGACCTCATGGGATCTTTTCAGGTGGTACCTTGTACTGACAGAAGTTTCTTTCCCATGCAAATTAAATGCATCGCTGTTGTAAGTAGCTGCAGGTGGGGATGAAAAGCCTTGGATAACTTGAATGTTAAATGAGTTCTTTGACTGTTGTAATCAGTTCTGGTAGTTATGTGCTGCAGAGTGTTGGTTGGACAGAGGCCTGCGTTGTTTTGAGTAGCAGCAGCCCTGCAGCTCTGCGTGATGAGCACTCACCCAAACTAGAATGTGTTGAGTCAGCTGCGCTGCAAGCCTCTGTCCCTCCCCAGTGTGCTATTTATACACACCCAAACCAGCCCCTGCACATACCAACACACACATGCACACACACAGACATGCAAGTACACACACAGGCTGTCCCATCTACACACAGATGCACACACACTTTCGCACAGAGCTGGGCACACTGGAAAGCTCCTAGTAAACAATAGTGCTCACAAACACTGGAGGCAGGGTGAGCGCTGCGCCTCAGGGTGACTCACTTTTTTCCTGACACTGTGCTGAGGAGGAAGCAACAGGTGGGCTCAGAGACACGGAGCAGCAGAGAGCAGGAGACACTCAGGCTGACCGTCAGCCCACATGGGAGCGGCTGGACTTTAACCAAACCTCACGGGATCACATGTGGGACGCTGAGGTAGGACAATAAGTCTACGTAACATTCAACTTTAGGAGGTTGCATTTTTCTTTGGATACGTACTCGGTTAAAGATTGTTTTAGTGCCACTGCCCGTGGAACACCTGGCCAGGGACAACAGAGGAAAACTTGCCATTTGGCTGAATCCAGTATGATAGTGTTTCTTCATATGAACTGTCCCGAACAATTAGGTAAATGATAGCAGCATATGTACAGAGGGATTTAAAATTCTCATACATATGTTCCCTTCAAAACTGTTCAAGTAACTTCACAGTTAAAAAGTATTTGATTAGAAGAAAATACTCATATTTGTACTTAAGAAAGTAAAATTACAATATTGTTGGCAAATTATATCAGAGTATCGAAAGTAAAAGTCCTAAGGCGGTGTCTTTTCTAGTGTTATAAATTGGATCATTATTATTAATGCATTACTGTATAAGCAGCTTTTTAATGATCTCCATCAGAAGATATATGTGTGGTTTTAAGAATCAAAAACCATCTCAGTGTGGTTTTACATCTCCTCTCTCAGGCTTCTCTCTGGAGCTCTGGTAACAATAGGTCAGTCAGCCAATCAGAGGAGAGGATCTGAGACTCTCATTTCTCTGTGGACTGAGGCTTTGATACTTTCACAGTATTAATATAGAACCTAGAGCTGCTTTATAATCAAAAAACGCAGGGACATCTACCTTTATACAATATGAGACCTTTAACTAAGAATTGTAGTAAACCAGTCCACCAATCGTGTGTTATTCTATATTGAAGCAATAAAATTAACTCGGATGCAAACTCAAATTAGCTCAAGAGATTGGCTGAAACCAGTAAATATTTGACGTCCGTTATAATGGACGTTGGGTCTGAAGGGTTTAGAACAATGTTTGATTGCACAGTGTGTCTTTGGTCGTGTTTTTCTTTTGTCCATCTCACTCATTTCTAACTGTCTACACAGGCTGTGTAACGCCTCATGTTTTACTCACGCTACTGTGACCCAAAGGGTATTTTTATGCTAATTTCTTTTGTTCTACTCGCCACAGTAATTGTGTGCTGGGCTCTGAGTAATGCCACACAGCATTGAAAGCTACCATTAGGTAACATTATCATTATCCAACGTAATCTACTGGTCATAGCAGACAGAGAACTGAGCAAGTGTTTGTTTTGTTGCGCTCGAATTCAACTTTTTCGTTTCTAAAAGGAAATCATGTAGCATGTCTTTACACTTTAAATCCTTTTTTCTTCCATTTTAGAGGCATAACTGTGTGTTTGGGCTCTGAACGCTGCCAAAACGTAAGTGACCCACAGTCAGTATAAAGCCTGAATGCATCCTGTGTAGACAGACAGAGCAGAGAAGCAGTTGCTGCTGCTGTCACACTAAAACCTCCTGTGTCGACACAGTTACTTTCCATCACTGAACTCAGCAGAATGCAGTCCCCCTTTCTAGTGAAGCTGGTTTGTCACATTCAAGACTGTAATACAACCTTTCTTAAATTGTTGTACCTTGGTCTGTGCATCAGAAATGACACACAGTACAGTTTATGTGTGACTGGTGTTATTTCCCCCGGCTCAGGTCGGAGCTGGTACACTGTGTCCTGGTCCCTGGCAGCCCCTTTGTGTCCTGACCAGTAAGAGAACTGGGGCGCGCTTCACACTGAGTCACGCTGCAGGAATGTTTGGTCACTGAGCAGAATAAGATTATAATAGGTGACACTCTTCGCTGTCAGTTTCTTGTTCACCACATTTGCGTAGGTTCTATAAATATGTGTGTGGCTTTCAGTTTGTACAAACCAAGCACATTGCACATGAAGGTGTTGTGTTTGTACTGCTTGTGTTGGGAGCTAATGATGGGAATCCTTTGGTCCACAGCTATAATGATTTTTTTTCTGACCCAATAACCTTTCCTCTGGCACCACCATCAGGCCACAGGAGGTTTCTGAAGCTGTTGGACCATCTGTCAAGAAGCAAGGAGTGTGCAGGGAGTATGTTTATGGCTGAGGTCCAACCCTTCAGAGTTGTAGGGTGTAATGGACATAGCTGCCTCTGGAGGCCAGCAGCAGGGACTTGTAGTTTTCTGTATGAGTTTAGTATGTGCTTGTCCCTGGTTTGCATGTGCATTCCTGTCATGTATTACTGTGGAGGAGGGGGGCAGAGCTGGGAACAGACGTGTTCCCACGATATGTACATGACCTTTATTTACATGACGACAGTTGAGTAACATGTATGAGGAGGAAGAGATGGCAGCAGTGATGGTGATGATGGTCCTCCTCCTTTTGATGAACTACATGAGTGAGACTGTGTCACTGTTTCCTATTAAATCTCTTCATATCAGTACATGGACATGCACTTGTTAACAATCAATGATTAGTTGATTAATTCGTTAGTCAGTCAACAAAAAAAAAAAAAGTCGATTCAAATTCTCTTTTTCGCTTCACTTTCTGCTGATTTTTCTTTAATATGAAAGTAAATTGAATATATTTCGTTTTTTGACTGTTCTGTTCAAGAGATCTGACAGTGTCACCTTGGGCTTTTGAAAACTGTGTGGGTTATTTCTCACATTTTATTGACCAAATTATTAAACAATAATAAAGATAATTATTTTTTGCAGCCCTTATTCACATGGAGCTACAGATGAATCAATGAACAGCAAACCTAACCCTGACCCTGTATGCATGTGCCCCCGAGTTTGTCACCGGGGCCTGTCGTCCTTCTGTCTGACTGTCACGGATCCCAAAAGTTTCCTTCTGTCTCAACAACTTGTCCACATCTCTGTCCCTCTGAGGAGCCTGCACTGATTCAGCTGCTTGGAAAAATCTAATTCGTCATGTTTTTTAGTCCTACTGCTTTGAGATATCAGTTTCCTTTTGGTCTTTTTATCTTACCAAAACAGTGCCAAACAAGGACACAACCATTCACATGAATATAAATGTGACTGTGAGTCTTTTCCCTGCATGGGTGTGAAGGAATGAATCCTGGTAATGACGGTATTACTGTCAGCAGCTACAGGAAGGGAAAGTCCCCGAAGGAGCTGGAAAGTAGAAAGTTCCAGAGAAATGTTTTGTCATCTGTTGAGAGTTGTACACAGATGCAGAGGGTTTGTTTTCATTATAGTGGCTTTAAACGCTTAAAAATAAATGCTAACAACACCACCAACAGATTCTATTAATGTCTCTTCCATAGGAATGAATGAATGAATGAAGGAGAGAGCAGCATCTACAACTCTAAATTAAGCCTAAATGAAAAAGCCAGAAAATTAAGTTCAATCAGTTTTATTAACTTGAGCATATGAACAACATCATAATCGATTCTCTTTGTGTTTGTTACACCAAATCTACATTTAATAATTATTTAGCTGTAACATAATTCATATGTTAAGAAATGAAATAAAATACGTGAGATGACCTGAGTAAATAAAGATGAAAATAAAAAAGCACAGACTGGAAATAAAGATGGACGTAGCCTCTGTGACGTCACCTACAGGACGAAGAGTGGTTTTAAAGTTCAGAGTAAGCTGCTCCGCTGTTGCCCTCTTGGCAGTGCCTGACTCCGCCCCTAACTCCTGGCTAATCCAAAAATGGGCAAAGAGGTGGGGTGAGTGTGGAGCCAAGACTTTGGTTCTGTGTTGTGGCAAGCATACGCTCGCCCACCTGTCACTCAGAAGAGGCCACGCCTTCAAATATGCATAACTTAAGTCCTTAATAAAATTTAAAAAGGTGAGTTCTATAAAATTCAGCCGTACAGTTGTCATGAAGGAGGAAATGATCTCTAGAGACCAGAACAGTTTCTGTACCAGGCTGTAAACATGTTTCTTTCTGCTGTAAAGTTGGACATTTGAACATGGGAGTCTGTGGGACTGACTCACTGCTGGAGCCAGACTCTAGTGGTCGTTAGAGGAGCTGCAGCTTTTAGCTCCTCAGTGTTGATGCTTCATTTCTCAGCCCCTGAGGTTGATCCTTGGATTGAAGTGTTTCCACTGCAGCTACTTACCTGTTGTTTTGTTGTTAAATGTTAAGTGTTAAGTATGTGAACCAGCACTAGTTGCACATGTGCAGTGAAAAACCAGAGCTTCCAGAGATGTGAAGAGCTACAGCGACTGTGTGAAAGCTCCTCACAGTGATAATGACTTGAATGGAAAATGTTCTTGAAATCAGGAAGCTGTGTGAATTGTAATGTTGTTGTGCATTCCAAAAATAGCTTAGATAATGACAGGAAGAAGCTCTCAGTGTTAGTTTTCAGAATTTTCTGGATTCCAGCTCATTAAACAAACTTCACATCCGTCTGTTTGACTGAAAAAATACAAGATCCCAAAGTAAAAGAAGCTGATTTTCCCCAGAGGGAGTGAGTCGTCCCACAGTCGGTCGCCACCTGTTGCTGAAGCACAGCATTGGCATGTCAGGAAGACAGACTGGCCGACCCTGCTGAGAGAGAGAGAGAGAGAGAGAGAGAGAGAGAGAGAGAGAGAGAGAGAGGAGAGGAGAGGAGAGGAGGGGAGGGATAAGTAAGACAGAGGGAGGGAAAAAACAGGGAGTGTGATAACAGCTCTGGGAAGATTAGTTGGCTCTCTGTCAGTGTGTTTCCCCGAGGCCCGCTGCTCCCATGGATTACTCTGTAACGGTGTCTGAATTATGACAGCGGGGGCTCCGGTGTTCAGCAGATACTGTCGACCACATGGTAACGTACCCGAGCTGAACCTCCGCTGTGTCTCTGCTGCCTCTGAGAGTTTGTAACCTGTGATAGAAGCGGTAGGAAAGGTGTTTCCTCCACTTCCTCATTGCTGCTGTTTCAGGCAGTTACAGCGTGTGTGTGTGTGTGTGTGTGTGTGTGTGTGTGTGTTTTCTGTTGGTTCAGCTGTTTGTGTGTTGTGTGTCTGTTGCCATTGGTGAGCGTCAGGACCGATTTCTATTTGCATGTTAGGTGGAGACGTATCCAACTACTGTGGACTTTGTTTCTGGGTTTAACCGTTTGTTTAAGAAACCATTCAGAGGCAGAGTTTGTGTTTTTTAGAGGAGTTTGTCTGTTTTTTTTGTGTGTTTTACCTTCATGTCCTGTTTCTCTCCTGTTGAGTCTTCCTCAGTCAGTGTCCTGTCTTGTCTGTCAGAGCTGCTTCTTCTTCTCTTTTGCTTCGTTTTGGGCTTTCGTCCCTTTTCAGCGCAGGCAGCTGAGGCATGCCCAGGCACTTCCCAGGTATCGGTATGCTTCAGCTTCTCAAAGTGTGGAGTCTGTTTTTACAACCTTTATTTCTCGCACTTTTATTTTCTAGGGGGAGTTTCTAAAAAGGTAGAGAAAAAAAAATTCTAGAGAACAAAATCACATTTAGTGTGAATGAATTGGAGGCTGTCACTTGGCTGCAGCTCACTCATTGATCCTGACTTGACAGCAGGAGCAATGGGATCATTAGACGGGAACTTCATGGGGTTAAATTTGTCTGTTAATCAAAACACAAAGAAACGTGGAACCACAAGAACCAGCCAACATGAATTATTCATTCATTCATTATCATCAGTATTTATCCTTAGGGTCGTATAGGGAGGATCTGGAGCCAGTCCCAGCTCACACTGGGCGAGGGCGGGGTGCACCCTGGACCGGTTGCTAGTCTATGACAGGGCTGACATATAGAGACAAACAACCATTAATACTCACATTCACACCTACAGGGAATTTAGAGCCACAACAGGAAGAGCGCGCAAACTGCAGCTCCCACGCTGTTGTGCTGAGCCGTTAAATCACCGTGTTATGATCATGATGTCGTCCGACAAAATCAGCAGAGATGAATCTTTAGAACAACATCTGTACTGTGTGATCACAGAGGGGGAGGGGTGTGTGGACTCATCTGTCCCTTCATCTGTCATTTCTATTTATGTGACTCAAGATGATCACATGGTACAAACACAACATACAGCGATCACAAAACGATGACACACGGCTGAAACACAACAAACATTCTTTAAACAAAGGAAGGGCGTTCTTCAGTTTACAGATAACTTAAAATGATGTTTTGAATTTCTCTGTACTTCATCATGTTCATATCTTCCATGGATCTGTGGGAGTCTGCTGTTGTTCTCTCTAAAAGTACAATAGTAGTGAATAGTATGTTTGTTTCTATTCCAGTTGAAGCTCTTGTTTAAATTCTACATTAATATTACACGTGCCAGAGATAAGACAAACCACAGTCACCCAGTGTCTGCTGAACCTGCAGGACCCGCAGTGATGCGCTGAGTTCAGCCTCTTTGGCTTCAATCAGCCAGTAGTTCTCTTTTTAACTGTGATACAGAGTGGGTAGGCCACATTATTACAAGGTGTTTTAAATTTTAGGCTGGACTTAAGACAGGAAACTTGAGGAGAGAGAGGGGGTTTGACATGCAACAGCAGCCCCCCAGTCGGGAATCAAATCATGGACACTGGGGTAATGTAGTGTGCGCTTTACCCATAAGGCTACTGGGATGCAAAGAACAAAATATGATAAATGTCAGTAAAAGCACCAGGTGTAAATCACAGACTGTTTATAAACCTGGACGTAGTGAAGTCGATGCTGAAGAGCCATCTCTCTACTGACCATCGGGGGGCGAATCCACTGGTGGTAAACAGAAGTCTGATTGTATTGAAGTCTATGGGAAAATGTCTCTACTTCTCATTGATTTATTACCTCAGGAAACATTTTCCTGATGAGTTTATGTCTCAGTCTCTAGTTTCAAGTCTTCTTCAACACAACATGATGTACATTTTTTTAAATTATGCTCCATTTAGAGGAAAATAGATCATAAAGCAGGGTATGCATTAGGGCGGGGCTACCATGTGATTGACAGAGTACAGAGCAGGTCAGATCCACTCCTTACTCCTCAGCTCAACCTTCTTGTCCAAATATGGTTTCTTCTGGTCTCAAAAAACCAAGATGGTGGGACGACCCAATACCTGAATGGTTCGGGCGCGTAGTACATGAGCGCAAATGCTCTTAGCAGGTTCGACTCCGGACCGGCCCGACTCTTTCCTACCAAAAAATATCTTGAAAAAAAAAAAACAGTTCACAAACCAGTGGGTGTGGGCGTCACGGTGGGTTGACACTTGGTCTAACTTCAGCACTGAGGGGGAGAGGTGTGTGTGAGGCTGTGTGTCTCTGTGAGGAGGAGGAGGCACAGAGGAGCTTGGATTCCTGTTCACACCTTCGTACCAGTGCAGGATGAAGTTAAGGTTCACGGATCAATGCTCACTGGTTAGATTTCTGTTCAACTGGCTCTGACTTGTGCAAAGTTCAAATAATATAGAAATATGACAGGTCTCAGATGAGGCCATGTCTTGTGGAAGGGCCCTGTGTCAAAATCTAGTTTTAACCGTTTTATTTCTGCTGACATTGACCTACATATGTTTGTGTTTCATCATCTTTGACACACTGCAAAACAGGGGCGGGGTCGTATTCCAGCTAGGGTGGGGCAGTCATCTGTCATCGTTACCACAGATTGCCAGTAGACGAGCTGATCGCCTCGGGTGGTGAATCTTTCTCTGTGATCATTTTAAACATCAGTCTAACTGATCTCTCACCACAGCTGCCGCCATTAAACTATTTTTCTTCATTTTGTCAGACAGTGTGTTGATCATAAAATCCTGATTTAATGAGCTCGGTAATGACTGCGGCTCGTTAAGGTGGTATTTCTGAGCGTGGAGCTGTGAATCTGATGACAGAAACAGAAAATGAGAGATGAGAACGACTCTGTGGTGAATTCTGACTGAGCGGAGGTTTCATCACGACCCTCTCCCTATGTCTCCCTCTGCAACAACTGAGATGCTTAATTATAACTGTCAATAATTACATTATAATTGTAATTACATCTTAAATACATTATTTTAATTTGTTGTATTAATGCAAACATTCAGCTGCTCAGCTTTCAAGACAAGAGCCGAGTTCAGCCTCAGATCTTCAGACAGGGCTCTGCAGGCTGCTCCTAAGTCCTGGTTCAAGACTAAAGGAGACCTGGGGCCTCTGCAGCCGGGGCCCCTCTGCTCTGGAGCTCCCTGTCTGAAGACCTGAAAGTTGCAGAACCAATGACATCTTTTAAACCACTCCTAAAACATATTTTTTAAAAAGCTTTTTTCAAATATAAGTGCACAGTTTTACTTACAGCATCTTACATCTTTTATTGTTATTAACGGTTTTCATTGTTTTTATCTTTGACTGTTGTCTTCATGTGTGACCACACACACTCAGCAGACACAGCCACAGCAACGTTGTATAGATACACAGGCAACAAAACACAGCCAGAAAAACAATCAAATCAATTAATAAGCCTTAACAAAACTGTTCAAGAGCCAAATAATTACAGAAGGAGAAGCATGAGGAAGGTTCAGTCTGTGTCATAACTGATGCTCTGATTGACAGTTGTGAAGAGTGATATTATTGTACAGTGTGTCATTTCATTCAGTGTGTCTTTGGCCCGAGTCTGGCCCATATACTTCCACATCTGGGCAGATTCCGGCCGTTATCCTATGGTATTGGCTGATGGACACAAGATTTCCTGTGTGCACGCCAGAAGTGGTCCAGATGTGGAAATAGCATCTGACAGTCATGCTGTATATGGGCCAGATACGGGCCAGGAAGAAAACTAGTATGTCGGCCAAGTATGGGCCAGATTTATTTTGTTATCTTAAATGTTGTAATTTCAAAAGTCACATAATCTGGAGAACGTTAAGAAGTAATTATTGGGTGGTACTTCTGGTAATTCGGGGTGGCTTGGTGGATGTGTAGGGGTTTGGAGTGCATCCAGGACTGCCAAGTGCACTGCCATTCATTTTGTTGTTGGTGCTACTGTAAGAATATTCTTCCCATGACAGCTATATGAAAATGGCAAGCAAATCTCTCCCCTGGAGGTATTTACATAAAATAAATATGAGACCAAACAGAAGAAGGCCCATAGTGATTTATGGCACTCTAATGTGGCCTGGCACAATAATTTATGACTGAATAAAAGTTAGATAGATGACTACATTACATCAGCACCCAGTGGTAATCTGATAAATATTCCCTGCGTCATTGTGGTGAGGCTGGAAAATGTCCAGGTAGACTCCAGCTTTTTGTCCCTGGCTGCAGGCAAATTCTCTTATCCAGACACGTCTGAATTAATTTGAAACAAGCCTAAAGATTCACTGGTTTCCAGGAAGTTTATGCCTTTTATTACCTTTTATTACCCTTTTGGTTCCTTGGTACTTTGGGGCTACCTGGAAAATTAAACCTACCTTTTAATTCTTGGGCTGTAATGTTTGTTATTATAGGTACATTAGCAAGATTGTGTATTTACTTGTCAGAATAAGAGACAATTTGTGCCCGTGTTTATGAAAGTGCGGTTAGTGCTGGAGGCATTTTTTGGAGAAATTGCTTGCACAATTCTTGGAGAAAATTACGCAAGGACTGCCTGCCATTATCAGAGCAGACTCTTAAAAGTCTTCATCACAACAACTCTTTTTTTTTTTTTTTTTTTGGAATTCCCCTCAGGCAGGTCATTGCCATGAGTTTGGGAACATGATTCATCAGTTTGTGTAACCACAGTTTGTTGTGCAGTTAAATACTCCCAGTGACAGACTCTTCAAGATCCCTCAAATAAGCCTCTCATGCACTGATTATTCTGTAGGATTTCTCAAATCCACACTCTACTGAGATTTTTTAGAGCTTTAACTGGACTTGCTTGAGGTTCTTTTAGATGTTTGCCCTGTCATCCAAAAGGCTTCTTCAGTTCTACCTGGCTTGTAGGGAGCTCCAGGTATTTAACTTCCTGTGGGGTCTTTACACCTTGATTGGCGCTGAGGAGTCGAGATTCTGATGAAGCCTTTCGACTGAGAGGGGAAACGTCTTCAAGAACCCTCGAGCAAATCCAGTTGACTTTGCAAAGCTCTAAGAGATACCATGATACCGAGAATCTGCACATATCACTGATGGATATCTTGACTTAAATATTCGTCCAAGAGCAAAGGAGGATGTCGGGTGATGTTGTTATGGACTGACAAAGTCCACTGAGGGAGGAAGTCGGGGTTAATGGAGGGGTCAACAAATGCCGCAGCCATGCAGATATTTACCAATAGTTTGAGTTTTGTGGTTATTAGATATTTCAATCAGAGATGTGTTCTCCAACCAGAACAATGGAGATGTATGGAAATAGGTTAGTGCTTTGTTAACTGTTGGGGTTGGGGGTGTACTGGTTCTGTTGGACTGTCTGCTCCGATACTTGAGGGATTACCCCGACAAACATGTTGTCTTTGTTTTTGTTTCTTTTTTTCTTTTCTTTTTCATTTTTTAATCTGTCATCAGATCAATTTGCCTGGTTTTCATGGTTCTTTCATTTTAATGAAAGCAAGGGAATTTAGTACCCAGGTTATTTCCTGAGTTTAGTTTCTCTGGTATCCGTAATTCCTGGAACTATTCAAAAGCGGATTGTAATAGCTTCAAGTCAATATTGGCCTTAGACTGAAAATTAAATATTGGTCATTCTGTGTTCCTACTGGTACAACATATAATACTGTAACTGGATTCATTTGTTCCACTCAAATATGCTTCTACTAGATTCTATCCAGGAGTATGATCTTTGAGATAGAAACTTCTCCATCATAATGAGAGCTACATAAACATGTAAGTCCTCTCCCCATCTTTTATGTTTACCTCCAGTTGACTTAGTGGGTGACCTGTGTTATATGCAGCCTTTCATTATTATATACTACATATCCTGCTGATATTTCATTTTATTTTTTTATAATCAAACCTTATCGTGATATCTTTCATCTGGCAGTAATATACCTCATGTTACCCTCTCCCTCTATAAATTACAGTCCCTCCTCAGTAATTCAGACCCTCAATTCAGTGCTTTGTAGAAGCCAGTTTGGCAGGCTACCAAATTCCCAGGAGTATTACTGAGGACAAGACCATGTGGTTCTCAGTAGTAGCTAGAGTCCTGGTTTGAGTTAGTCAAATTAGGTCTTGCAGTCTTCTTCCCGGCAGTGGTATTGTCCAGGCAACAAACCCACATGCAGCTACCAGGACATATCTCACTGGATGCACTGTCCAAGTAAACAAGACCAGAATTTCATGCTTAGAAGACCAGAACATTGATGATGATTCGTTTAACTCAGACTGCTGAAGCCTTCTGAACATTCTTGCGCAGAATGAAGGATTAAATTGGGGGAAAGCCTCAGATTCAGACTCAGGATTGTCTCCCAGATACATCACACACAAATACTGACCCTCTTGTTATCCCAGCATGTCCAAGTCACTTACTATGGACAGAAAACAGCCAGTTACCAGGATATTAAGCCAATCCATTTCCCCATTCTTTTCATTAAACACACACACGCACACACACCACACGCACACACACCACACACACACACACACACACACACACACACACACACACACACACACACACACACAACAGAGGCTGAGAAAACACATTCCAGTAGAATGGAAGCTGTGTAGAGTAAAACTTGTTTTCAGTTTGCCACCAGATTCAATGAATCAGTCTTGCATGAAGTCAGCAGTTCAGACAGAAACTGACAGTGAGCTGCTTTTTGATTTTACAGTTTAGACCCAAAGGTATTTTTTTCCAAATATTTTTTATCTAAATAAAAAGCCGATCAGCCTGTTCACAGATCTGCTCCCCAGAAATCCAGCTTCTTTACAAATGGTTCACATACTTTTCCTGTGTCGGATGGAAGAATACCTTCCCTTCTCCACCTGCGTAAACTCTGTCGGAGCTTGCCCTGCTGCATGGAAAGAAAAAGCCCGACATCTCAATCTCAGTCTTCAACCTCTCGGCTAATGACATAACTCAGCTAACTAGAGCCAGGCTTTATCAAACCTGGAGTCCAGTCTATGAAACCAGATTGGAGGTTTAGAGGATTAGAGACACTTTGACTGTAAAAAACACTTTTAAAGCCAAAACATTTTGAGTTTGTCATTCATAAAAAGCATCTGCTGATGTGTGGGTGCTCTCTCTAGAAGTGGGCGTCCAGCTAAGGTGACTTGAACACAGACTGATCAGTAACATAACAAAGAACCTCAGAGTAACAGCTAAAGGCTTAAAGTAATCACTGGAGCTGGTTAACGTCTCTGTTCAAGAGTCGGCCACACACAGATCATTGACCAGGCAGGGTGTCCACTGAGGAAGCAGCTGCTCTCCAAAAATAACACGACTGCACCTGAAGTTTGCCAAAGAGCAGCTTGACTCTCCACAATGAAACTGGGAAAATGTTTTCTGGGCTGATGGAACTAAGGCTGAACATGCAGCTCTATGTTTAGTGTAAAAAAGGCTCTGCAACAACTGCCGACATGAAAGAAAATCCACCTTCTGGAGTGGTCCAGTCAGAGCCCAGACCTTAATGAGAATGTGTCTGAGCTGAAGCAGCTCTATGAGGAAGAATGATCCAAACTTCCTGCAGAAAGAGCTGCTTTGAGGTCATTGCTGCCAAAGCAGGTTCGACCAGTTATTAAATCCAAGGGCTCCTTTACTTTTTCCAGCAGCACTGTGAATCTTTAGTGGGTGTGTTCAATAAGGACATGGATGATTGTAATTGTGTGTTATTAGATCAAGCACATTGTGTTTGTCTGTACTTGTAACATGATGAAAATCACATTTTATCAGAAGTCACTGCAGAAAACCAGCTCATTCAGAGGGTTCACACACTTTTTTTTGCCACTGTATAAAGATACCCGAACTTCAATACATGACATTACTGTCTTTTTTTCAGTTTCTAAGTTCATGAAATAAAAAACAAAACAAAACAGTGCATTAACATTTGAAGAAAGACTGCAGAGGTTTTATTTACTTTTTTTCTTCAAAAATCTCCTGAAATATGTCATTTAGCCAGGGCTGGATGTTTTTCTGTGTTCATCATTCCTCCCTTCAACACATTACACTCTCGTATATCTGAAACTAAAAGGGATAGGCAACATCACAACATCTGATAGAACATTTATGTATCTTTGAGGTTGTCAGAGGTCTTGATCCAACTTTAATGGTGACTGTTCAGGCTGCAGTTATAGAGCCGACGTAAATGCCTTCATGTCTTGGTGAAAGTTTTCCTGTGAGTGGAGTGTGTCCTCGTGTCACTGATGCATCAACAGATCAGATGAGCTTCAGTGAACCTGGGTGCAGTGTAGAGGACGTTTATCATCACAGATAAAGGAGAGATTTAGAAAAACTGATGCATTATCACACTTGATCTCACATAAATAATCACATATATCCGGCTGATTATTGTCATAGCTGATTTGCATGTTGCAGCTTTGTCGTATCCTTAAAGTCAGTGACAGAGACGTCCTCCTCGTCCCCTGCAGGCTGCAGCAGGGAAGCTCTCGGTGGACGGCTTGCTGCAGATGTCCAGCTCTGAGCTGCAGGACACGATGAGACGCCTGGGCTCCAACTCAGAGGACTGTTCTCGCCTCACTGCCGCCCTCTCCTGTCTGAAGAGTGCCGATGAAACAGGTGCACTGGGCATAAATCTGAGATGGAATCAATGCATTTTAATTTAAATCATATTTTTGTAATGAGTGACAGTGTCTGCTGTTCTCTCTAATATGTGACCTTTACTCTTTGACTCTAGGCGGTGACCTGAGGTCTGACTCCTGCAGATCTGAGCCCCAACAGGACAGCAATGCCTTCTCTCCCATTCGTGCCCCCTCCAGTGCTGTTAGCCCTTCTACCCCCCTTCCACCCACCAGCACCCGCAGCCCCTCTGTCTCCATGTCAGTGGCACCTTGCTCAAATGACCAAAGACCAGACATATCAGCTGATGAAACAACTGACATCTTCACCCTGGAGCCGAGCACACAGACCTCAAAGATTCGCACCGCCAGGCCCTCCCACACACCCCCACCCCCTTCCCGAAAACTGCTGCAGCTCCTCCCCACCATCGCACTGACGAGAAGCAAGAGTCAAGAGTCGCAGCTCGCCAACCGCATCGAGGAGCCTGCCACGCACAGGTGGGGTTTGAATTAATACTGCAGTCGTGTCTTTACGTCTGACAAAAGATCTCTTCTAATATAACAGGCAGGTTTTTACCTTGCACATTCATAATCCCCAGAGGATTAAAGGTCCCATATTTTTAATTTTTTATTTATATATATATATTTTTTTTACTTTTCCTGTGTTTTATCTGAAGTGTTGATCTCCATCTCAAGATATATTTGTGGTTTTAAGAACCAAGAACCATCTCAGAGTAGTTTTACATCTCCTCTGTCAGGCTTTTCTGAGCGATTCAATGAAAATATAGCAGATTTCAGGTAAAAAATGCTGCAAAGTTGGATGGTGGGTCCAGGTGGGCGGGGCTTACGGTATGACTGAGAGTGGTGACTGCTTTGTTGTGACATCACAAAGTTCCAGAAGTCCTGGCGGCTGGTTTTAAGGCTCAGTTTCTGAATACAGGCTGTGTGCATTTCTCTGTGGACTGAGGCTTTGATACTTTCACAGTATTAATATAGAACCTAGACCTGCTTTATAATCACAAACACATGGACATATACCTTTAGACTGTGTGGGACCTTTAAAATGTTTGGTTTTAATTAGCCCTTTCTTTGGAGACACTTTACATCTCCAGCCCCACAGTTCACAGCCTCCGCATGTAGGAAGACAAATCAAATCCATCTCTATCCCTGTTACACTGTGTCTAATGATATGACAGTTGTTTCTGCAGCAGTTTGTACTGTCACAGTGTCACAGTGTCACAGTGTCACAGTGTCACAGTGTCACAGTGTCACAGGCTGACGTGGACTCTGCAGTGTCTGAGGTCAGTCTCTCTCTGTTGTTTCAGGGCTGGTAAGAAGAACAAGGTGCTGGCTGCCATTCACATCAACGGCTGTGGGAACAGTCCTGAGGACTCAGCCCTGCCGTCACCGCTGCTGTCTGCCCGGACGCCCGGCCCCGTCCCGGCCTCAGCCCCGTACATGCTGCTGCCCGCCACCCCCACCCTCATGGACAGTGAGTCCCCCATAAAGATCCGGGCCTGGATTTATTCCCTCTGTGCTTCTGTTCCACTTTCCACTGTTTCCTGTTGTGTTTTTCAGATATTACATATTTACTCTTGCTCCTCACAGATGTGACCATGCACAGAAGTTCCCCTCAGACAATGAGGAGAGACATCGGCCTGGCTGTAACGCACAGGTCAGTCCCCATCACCTCCGGAGACTTGCTGCCTTGTTCAGACTAAAACACCATGAAGGAAAAAGTGACAGTTTCTTTACATGATCTTGTGTTATTTGTAGTGAGTGCAGGTTGTGTGAGAGGTCACACATGAGGTGATGTGGCTGTCTTTTTTCCATTGTCTGACACTTTATAATTGTTGGGGAGAGTTAGCGTAGCTTGTTAGCATCTCAGAAATAATTGGAAAGAAAAATGATTGCATTCCACCTCCAGACGGGATCAGCGAGCGAGTCTGAATAATGAAATGTTGCAGAACTGAGGCAAACTAATGTTTCCAAGTATAAGACCAAACTTTGACGCCCTGTCATTTCTTCAGAAACATGACGCAGCTGTTTTCACACGCTGAGTCAGACTAACCACCACAGTAAACTGATCTCTGCAAAACCTGCGGTTTATCACAGGTTTAAAAAGGCCACATTTTTTCAGTAGGTTCAGCGACTGGCTGAAATGAACTACAAGGACCAATTTGCTGTATGTTTGATGCTTCTACAAATAAACATCTCCACAAGCTATTTTGGAATTAACATTCCACTATCACTGCTGTGGTTTCCTGTTGACTCCCTGTGAAGGTCGGACTGGGACAGTGTCCAGCCACACTGAGCCTCTGATATAAACCACTGTGGACTGGAATCCAGACATTTCAACACTGTCGAGAGCTCGGTCTGACCCACCGTTTATCTAACCAGACAGATGATGTTTTAGTATTAATCTGCAGCAGAATCCCACCGCTGCACCATGAAAAGGATTTAGATTGTATTTCTTTTATAAAACTCCCTCGTTACATTTCCCTGATCCTAAATGTGACTCAGCATAAATCAGCACAAACACAGTTTTGTGTAACACAGGCATCAAGGCGACAACTACAATATTAAGCCGCTGTCCAACAGGTTGTCATTAACTTGGATCTGGAGAGTTTAACCTGCTTTCATTGATTGTTGAAGCCACTCTGGGCCGTGGAGAACCTTCTGTAGACCAACCCTGACATCGTTATTACCACTGAAGTTGATATGGTGAACGTTATTTACACATCCAGCAGTTGTGGAGCAACATTATCTTTCATTTGGCGTCTGTTATTTGTGTCCATCTGATAAATGTCAGTCTAATATTCACTCTGATTCAGCTCCACCAACTCAAAGAGGAAACATGTGACTCCTCAGCTGCTCCACCACGTTCACCAGCTGCTGTCCGACTGCGTCTGATGTTTGTCGCTCATCACGCTTCTGTCTTCTTTCTTGCACCTTCCTCTGGTGAAAGTCTCCACATTTTACACAGCATATTGAAAACTGTGCGTTCTGTTACTGTCCGAGTTTTGATCCCTCAACCTGATCCTGTATTTATGCCCCCACAGAGCACTTTATTAGAAACACCTGTTCACCTGTTGATTCATGAATCAGCAGGTGTGGCAGTGTCGTAATGCAGAAAGCCCTGCAGATACAGGCCAGGAGCTGCAGTTAAAGTTCACATTAACATCAGACTGTAGGAAGAGTGTGATCTCAGTGACTCTGACTGTGACCCTGTTTGTCCTCGCTGTCGATTTCACTTTCTGTTTTTAGACTCTGAGTTTTCAATGCTGAGCTTGTTTTTTTTATCTGAGCATCAGAAACTTTTCATGGATGCTTTCTAGGTTTTTCCACCACAGCCTCTGCGTGACTCTCAGTTGCTGTGGCGTCTCTGTTGCTATGGTGACCTCCTCTTCAGCTCTGGAAACTCGTCATTGCTGGTTGATGTTAAGCGTGGGAAAGCCACCCCAGACACCAGAATTCAAACTGTGAAATACAGAGATTAACGTGGCTTAATTAGGATTGTGTGAACTTGTTTGGCTTCAGTGTAGCAGACATTCATTCATATGTGATATAAAACTTTAACTTTATTCCTCAGGCTCATTAATCTGCATCAAATGTTAGCAGATCATCATGTGTCTGTATGATAAAAGTGTGTTTTCTTTCTTTCTTTCTGTCCTTCATAGGTTTTCAACCAAGTCCTGGCTCTCGCAGACCTGCCAAGTGTGTCACAAGAGCATGATGTTCGGTGTAAAGTGCAAGCACTGCAAGTAAGACACCCCCCCCTCACACACACACACACACACACACACACACACACACACACACACGTCATCACTGAATACTGTCCATCTGTTCACAGGTTAAAGTGCCACAACAAATGTACCAAAGATGCTCCCTCGTGTCGGATATCGTTCCTCACATGTAAGCAACATTCAGCGTCGTTTTTAAATTCACTTGCTCTCTTGTTAAATTAAATTGTCACGACTCTGAGCTCTGATGCTCATTGACTCATCTGTGTTTAGGAAACAGCTTCAGGAGTGAATTTCTGTCTGAAGCACATTGAGAGGGGGCCTTGTAATGGGCCGTACAACCGAACAAACTTAGCTGATGTTTAAATCTGACTTTCAGTGCCAAGGATGCGCAGGGCGGAGTCAGTTCCATCAGATATCAATAACCGGATCGATCACAAAGCAGAGATCCCTCTGCAGTACGGCACTTTACCAAAGGCAATCACCAAAAGGGTGAGTACAGGTTTCTTTTACTGTAACATAGCTGCTTTCCCACAATGCACTGCAACCCTCAACTTGTGTATGGACGTGTGTGTGTGTGTGTGCATGCTCATGTGTTAACAGGAGCCCCCCCCCACTCTAAACCAGATGGATTCCAGCAGTAACCCATCATCAGCCACCTCCTCCACACCCTCCTCCCCGGCACATTTCCAGCAGAGTAACCCCCCAAGTGTCAGCACCACCCCCCCACCCAACTCTTCACCGCAGCGCTCCCGTGACAACCGCTTCCACTTCCCAGGTCAGCACCCCGACCTTTTCAAATTCACTGAGGATGAGGCCCGGTTCCACGGCCTGAATCTGGTCCATATACAGCTTGATTTTCAGATGCTGCTTCCACATCTGGACCAATTCTGGAGCGCACACATCTGCCCAGATATGGAGGTATATGGGCCAGATTTGGGCCGAGGACCCAGATGAGTCAGCACTTAAAGAAATTCCTAAATCAAGAATTGAAACACTTTGCTTTTGACGCCCACGATATCTGTCATCATGTGGGAGTTAAGTACTGACTGTGTAAGGTGCACGACCTTTGACCCAGGTCACAACTGCTGTTTCATTTTTTTTCTCCTAAGTTTCAGTTTTATAGTAATATTATGATTTTAATTTGGATATTTTAAAAAATGGCAGATTCTAATGTCTTTTTGCTGCGCAGGGTTGTGTTGGCTTCTTTTCACTTTTCACATCAAATGTTAACAAAATTTATGAATTTCCCAAAAACGTGTTTAACGTCTGCAGTCGACTGTGTCTGGACGTTCAAGAGCTTTACATCCTCTATTCTGAATTAGTCCTAATTAAACCAGTAGTTAGTATTAATGTATTTGTATTAACGCAGTATTCTTGGAGAATAACTCTTATATTAGTGCAGTTTACTGAAGCTGTATTTTCCAACAGATGTTCCTGCTTCCACGTATACAGCTGTTCAACAGTCTGGCAGCTACTATGAGTCTGGGTAAGAGACAACAACACTGATACAGAGGTTTTATACAGAAGGTATAATGTAACATAACAGGTCATTGAACTGTTTAAAGGTCATTTAGAAACTGTCTGGTTACACAGTCTGTCCACCAGAGGGGGCAGACAGGCTTGTTTTTACAGTGTGAAGCTTCCTGCTTACATCACTTACACACAGTTCAAGGATCTTTATCTTTGTGTTTGTTGATGTTATGTCTTAGTGATAAGAGCAAATCCACCGATATGTCCTGATCACACTTTTCCAACTTTTAAATATCAGCATCAGTATCAAAAATCCGTTATTGATCAGGCTATGATGAGCAGCATACACACATCAACGATCATATATAGTCATGAAGATTTTTTTTTTTTATGTTGTGTTTTGTTGCTTAAAAAGAAATCTTATATATCAATGTGAGATTTTCTTTAGATTCAAAATTCTTCCTTCATTGGTGATAAAATATGATCCGATCTTCATCTAAATCTCAACTACAGACAAACACAGTGTTTTTATTGATCACAAGCATGAAACATTCACAGTCCTGGTGGAAAATGTCAGTGAACCCTTGGATTTAATAACTGGTCGAACGGACACCCTGACATCATCCTGAAGATGATGAAGGGTGTCTGAAGATGAATTCATTCTCCCCTCTGATGTGGAGCTGTCCAGGTCCAGATCAGGATGCTCCCTCCACCCTGCTCCACCTGTGGGAGGATGTTTTCACGGTGGCGTGCAGATCCTCGGTGGCGTCATCTTAGCTGGACGCCCACTTCTAGGGAGAGAAGCCACAGAACTAAATCATCTCTATTTACAGACGGGTTGTCTGACTGTGGACTGTGACCATTTCAGCTTCATGAGAATCGACTATTGATCATAAACGCGTGTTTTTTATTAGTCAGGGTGTCTCTTACCCTCTAAACCTCCAACCCTGTTCCACTGACTGGACTCCAGGTCTGATATGTCCTGACTCAAGCTAGATTTGGTTGATGTCGTTGGCCGAGAGGTTCATGTACTTTTTCCAACCCACGCTGTGAATGTTTGAATGATGTTTTTAATGTGGACAATACAATGGTTTATGTGTTATTAGTTAGAATAGATTGTGTGTTTATAATTGAAGTTGTGATCCTATTTTAGGACACAGGGTTCACTAACTTTCTCTTGCCACTGCTCTGGCCTCAAATCCTGTGGAGTATCAGTCAGTCCAGGATCTACTGTGTATGAGCTCAGTGACTCTTAACATAATCATCTTGTTGGTATTTAATCGTTGTGTTTTTTCTCTCAGAGGGTCGCAGGTGTCCGTCGCCGACACACAGCTCCCAGCCACAGATAGAGGAGGGGTGAGTGTTCACAGTCTCACACGCTGAGTTACATCAGCAAAAAGAAGAAGTGAAAAAAAATGTTATTTTCCTGATTTGTTACACAAATCTGTGTCACACAACATTTGCCTGTGTTATTTATATGTTATTTATATTCTTATGCGGTTTAGACAAACTGACAGATTTCCTGCTGTGGAGTGTATTTCTGATATATTTTGTCATCAGAGGAAGTTGGGAGTATTTTTTGACTCCTCGCTCTCTGAGCAGAGCCACATTACCAACTGGGTAAAACAGGAAATAATTCCAGGGGGAGTAAATAACTGTATTTTGTAACTAGGAAACTCACTGCCGGCGTCCCAAGACTTCAATAAAGACAATGATGTTTTATATATCTTTAAAAACTGTAAAAGATACCACAATGAGACCAACACTGGGTGATAGAAATTATATAGAAATTATGCATGAAGGTTGGAAATTGTGGGATTTAAAAGAGTGTCAGACCCACTATAAAATCTGAAACAGTTGAAAAATGTCACAAAACATAAATTGTAATTTTGTAAAAATAGTGAAAGCTATGAAAATACAGAGTTAACCCAAAAAAGTCTCAAGTCTTGTGACCTGTAAAAACTTTCAACCATGTTTCTATGTTCGAGTATGACGAAGCCGCGTGGCTCCAAAGAGGGGTGGGTTTGATCATCTTTATGATGTCTCTCCATTCGTTTTCTATGGAAAATTTTTCACTGTTTTTCACCATTTACATCGCCATGGTAACTTGAAACACAACCAAGAGTCATAGCAAACCATTCCTGATCAAACCGCACAATTTGACGCATGATTTGAGTTACACAGCGAAATCTTGATGGAAGAAAGATAATACCAAGAAGAAGCAATGTGACGGATTATAATATATAATAATATTTATATAATGATCTTTCCCCTTGGCTAAGAAGTAATGATGCATATAATGTATGTACTTAAAATTTATAAAATAAATAAATATACAAACAAATTCTGATAGTACATCCTGACCCATTAGCACCATTATTTTGTGTGTTTGATGAGCCCATATTGCTAAATATGTATAAACTGTCCAGCTTCCATTGCAGCACTTCTGCTCTAATTAATTATGAATGAATCATTAATTAATAAATTCACTGTCCCAGAAGGGGGAGGAGGCAGAGGAAGACTACCCAGCTGAGGATGAGGAAGCAGCGGACCGGCACAGCAGCAGGAAGAGCTTCCCCACTGAGGAGTGTGACGAGGACGGGCTCGAGGATCTTCCTTCGTCCATATGCCGCCGTGGGGCCGACGGTCGCTGGAGGGGCCACATCTCTCGTAAAGCCAGCCAGACCAGCGTCTACCTGCAGGAGTGGGACATCCCGTACGAGCAGCTGCAGCTGGGAGAGCTCATCGGGAAGGTGAAGATGGAGACATAACACAGACGCACAAAAAAACCTCAGATATCATTGTCACAGCTGACGTGTGATTGTGTGACTGTGCAGGGTCGCTGGGGGAAGGTGCATAAGGGCCGCTGGCATGGGGAGGTGGCCATTCGCCTGATGGAGATCGACGGGAACAACCAGGATCACCTGAAGCTCTTCAAGAAGGAGGTGATGAACTACAGGCAGACCAGGCACGAGAACGTCGTCCTGTTCATGGGCGCCTGCATGGCCCCGCCCCACCTCGCCATCATCACCAGGTACAGCTGCTAAAAGAGAAATCTCAGTTCTGCTGATTTTCCAGACACGTGTTTGTTTGTATCATGGGATGATGTTTCCTGTGATGTTCAGTTTTAGTAAAATCGTGTCTCGTGTGTTTTCTCTGCAGCTTCTGTAAAGGTCTGACTCTGTACTCTGTTGTAAGAGAAAGAGGTCACATGCTGGACATCAATAAAACCCGACAGATTGCACAGGATATCGTAAAGGTGAGCAACACACCTGCGGCTGTTACAGCATCATCCATAAATCTTAATATCACAGAACAAACAGATTTTAGTTTGAGGGTTAATCTCATGTCGGCTGATGGCATGAAACAGCAGTAAAGAAATGCACAGAAGAAGAAAGGAGGGGTTGAGTACACTTTATCTTCAATGTGAGCAAGAGCATCAAGCTTGAAACACAATGTAAACCAGAGTAGATGCAACATGAATCATTTTTGTGTTTCTGTGCTATTAAGTGCATATTTAAGCTTAATAATATTCAGCGGCTCCCGTCCTTTCTTCTTCTTCTGACCTGATTTTACCTCCGTTTTCTCAGTGCTTTCTTTAAGCACTGAGTTTTAACCAGAAAGTTCTGTAAACTGTTTCCTCACTCAAGACACAAGATTGTTTAGTAACTAAATTTAAAGGATCCTTAACATCAGGTTTATTATGTATTGTTGTTAAACCCCCCACCCCCCACCCTGCTCCCACATGCTCTCTCACACATACTTATACTTCTTTTTGAGGAAACTCATTGAGATAATGCATTCTCTAGCCACTCACCCTAACCTTAACCATTATAACTGAATACCTAGCTCTAACCCTTATTCTACTCTGAGCTAAACCTCATTCTAACCTGAGCCCTAAAACTGAGGTTTAACCCTCAAACAGTCCTTTGAAGGTGTGTCAGAAAGTGAGGACTGGCAAAAATGTCCTCACACTGAAAGGAAAGTACTGCTTTTGTTCCTCACTATGTAGCATTTAGAAGTACACACACACACACACACACATTTACCTTTGCCTCTTTTGGGGAAGTTACACAGACTTGTATTCATTTCCTGGAGGTTTGTCGTAACCATAACCACTTCTAAGCATAACCCCAATCCTGACCCAACATTAACTTCAACCAATGACCCAAAAATCTGTAATCTGTAATTTAAGTCAAACCCCACCACACACACACTCCATCTCTCTTTCAGGGGATGGGTTATCTTCACGCCAAAGGCATCATTCACAAAGACCTGAAGTCTAAGAACGTGTTCTATGACACGAACAAGGTGGTGATCACTGACTTCGGCCTGTTCGGGATGTCTGGGGTGGTGCAGGAAGGCAGGTAGGAGAGACATCAAGGAATACCCTAAACATTACATCTGTATATCTGGTAAGCCACGGTTGTTGTCTTCATTAGCACTGTGTTGTGTGTGTGTGTGTGTGTTGTGTGTGTGTGTGTGTGTGTGTGTGTGTGTGTGTGTGTGCTTAGACGAAAGAATGTGTTGCGGATACCCCAGGGCTGGATCTACTACCTGGCTCCAGAGATCGTTCGAAAGATGAGCCCTGAGGTTGACGAGGACCAGCTGCCTTTCTCCAAAGCTGCTGATATTTACGCATTTGGGTATTGATTGACAACACTCAGTTTATGTTTTATTTTAAATATAAAGGTAGTTTCAAAAATATAGTTTCCATTAACAAAGATTTAAAGCAGTGCTCCCTGAGTTCCTATAGCTTTACTGTGTTTTAGGTTTTAGTCTTTGGTGCTTGGAGCTAATGCACCAGTTGCAAAAGCTAATGCTAATATACCGGTTGCAAAAGCTAATGTTAATGCTAATGCATTGTTTGCAAAAGCTAATGCTAATGCATTGTTTCCAAAAGTTAATGCTAATGCATAAGGTTGCAAAAGCTAATGCTAATGCACCAGTTGCAACAGCTAATGCTAATGCATCAGTCAGTTTTTGTGTAACTTTACCAGCTCAGATTTGCTCTACAACTTTCAGACGTTAGTGTGTGGACACATTTTTCTGAAAGCTTTATTTCCATGTGCTTCACACACTATTTGGTGTGTTTGCTTAGACTCACTTCACATGGGCAGAGATGGTTTTTTAAGAGTCTAACATATGAGGTGGTTTCACTGTCATCAGTTGTCCTGATGTGTCCTGATGCGATTTTTGATGTTGTGACATTTTCAGCACAGTCTGGTATGAGCTGCAGGTCGGAGACTGGCCAATCACCAACCAACCTGTGGAGGCTAAAATCTGGCAAGTGGGCAGCGGTGAAGGCATCAAGAGGGTGCTGGCAGAGGCCAATCTGGGCAAGGAGGTCACGGTGGGTCTAGATTACACAGATTTACGAAAATAAGAACATGGCTGTGGCAATGCCCACAGTGACTAAAGAAAGGGAGGGACTCAACCTGGATATGTGTAGAATTCACCACAGGAAATCCTAATTTGGTCAGCGGGCGGGGAGTGTGGGTGGAGCTGAGGTGGTACCAGCTGAGGGACAACCACAACGCTAGAAAACATACTTGAGTCTTAGCCTTAATATCTGCTTAATAAAACAAGTTACCAAATTAAATAGTTTGTTCCATGAAAATTTTTTGAAAATTATTCAGAAATAATTGATCCATAAAGCAAATGTTACTGCACAGTTTGACATTTAGTGGAAAAGTTAGTGTTTCTTCTGCACAAATGAGTAATTCCTGCTCAATTTATGCTCTTGAATTGGCATCAAGTTACCGTAACAGCAGGAAGTCACAGGTTATTGTGTGAACTCCAGACAGTTACTCAGACACAGTTATAATAAGAAACCCTTGTTAGTTTTGATGAGCCTCTGTGACAGGAGATGTGTTTCATTTATTCTAGTGCTGCATAGGTCAAAACATCGGAGTGTCACTGTTTGATTTGAGTATATCCAGAGTAAGAGGCTTCTTATCAGGCAGAGGCCGAAAAATTCACTAACTTATTAAACTTATTAACTGATTACATAATTTTACTACATGTCCACAAGGCTTAACTAAACAACTTTGCTCCACAGTATCTCTCTGACCTACTTAATCAGTGTGAACCTATCAGGATTCTCAGGGCTTCTAGTCGCTCACAGGGTTAAATGCATGAAGCTTTTTGTTTTTGTGGTCTCAGCTGCTCACATACTTTTGCAGACTGTATTAGATGTGTTGTACATACGTGTGTGTGTGTGTGTGTGTGTGTGTGTGTGTGTGTGTGTGTGTGTGTGTGTGTGTTTGTTAATTTGTTTCCTTTTATTGTGTTCAAAGTTTATGGGATTATTCTAGTTCAGTATTAATACATGTTCATGTCTCCCTTAGAGGGAAATGTATGATATAAATAAAGTTTGCTTTGCTTTAGGACATCATGTTATTTAAATTGTAAGTTACACAAAGTAGTTTGTGTGGTTGTAGTTAGTTGCAAAAATAACTTTTTAAAAAAAGAGCAAGACATGAAAGAAGTTAAGGACGGCCCACTGTCTGGACCCCACACACCCGGCCAAACACTGAATGTATGATTATTGGGTTGCTCCTCCACTGGTTAACCTACACCTCCAAAGCAGAACAGCTTCTGTTTCCTCTCCCGAGCTCATTTCCTGTGGAGTACCACAAGGTTCCATATTAGGTTCTGTTTTATTCTCATTATACATCATATGCTGTCTTGATGGCTTAGTGAGAATAAAAGTCCCCTGTTACGTGCCGGAGTAGTGTGTGTGTGTGAGTGTGTGTGTGTGTGTGTGTGTGTGTGTGTGTGTGTGTGTGTGTGTGTGTGTGTGTGTGTGTGTGTGTGTTGTGTCCTCGGCCCATCTTTGGCGCTGCACATTCTTCCATCTTGGCCAAAGTGTCATTTTTGATTGTGATTTAAAATTGAATAACCAACTGATCAGCACGAGCTTTTTTTAAGCTTTACTCATTTTTGCAGCATCATTAGAGGAACTAGAACATCAGAGTTGAAAGCTGGTAAATGGCCAACATAATGAAAACCAAAGTACAAACATCCCGTGTCCTCTTGCCTCCATCCCTACAGGAGATCCTCTCTGCCTGCTGGTCCGCGGAGGCAGACGACAGGCCAACCTTCACCCAGCTCACAGGCATGCTGGAGAGGCTTCCCAAACTGAACCGCAGGCTGTCTCATCCCGGACACTTCTGGAAGACAACCGAGTACGTATCATAGGCAGAATGACATGATCCAGGATGAACCAGCCCGCCGCACCATTCACACCAACAGTAAAAAGGGAGTCTGCATCATAAGTAAATGAAATATCAGAATCTACATTTCCGTGTTATGAAAAGCGTGAGGCTGAAAGTGTGAAGGCAGAAATGAGGAAACCGTGGACCAATCAGTTAAGAGGAAATGTTGTAAATAGGGTTTTATAAAGGAATGTGAATGTTATGAAGCTGTCCTGCTGAGTATCAACTAATATAAGAGCTCTTCTGTCATGTGACTGCTGTTTTATATTTTGATGAAAAATCTAGTGAGACTCAAATTGTGTTAAACCTGAAAGGCATTTTAGCTGCTGCTGTGTCTTCACTCCTTTCACCTTCTCTTCAGACGCCTTCATGGTGTTTCCCACAGTCTGAAGTAACACATCATTATTACACTGAAGTCTTGTGTTTCTGAGATTCACTTCTTCTTTCTCCTCTTTTTTCACTTCCTGTCCTCTGGGTGCTGATTGATCCACTTCTGCCTGCTCCTGCTGTGCCTGATCTCCGCGGTCTCACTTGGATCCTGCATTTTCTCCTCTGTCTGTGCCTCCGCTCCTCTCTCTATGTTGATGTGCTCACTTGTTTTCCAACACTCCCGGTTTCTCTCTCCTCACTGCGTTCTTCTGCTGGTGAAGGTCGTGGGATCATCATCACTGTCTGAGGGATCACTGCCATCAGGGCCTCCATGCACACTGTCCATACATGTACAAATACAGCAGCTGAGAGGCCAAGGTCCTCTTTAAAACTCAAACTTCATTTGGATTTGACTCTATATTGGATTGAGCAAACGCCGACAACATTGGTAAAAGAAGTTCTGCATTTCCAGCTTGTAACGACAGAATTATTTCATTAAAACAGGAAACATTTCCTGTAAAACAACAATAAGAGATGAAGCAACAATTTATTACAGGAAAACTTAAAAAATATTGAATAATTTGGTATCAAGCCATAACAGGAAATTGTCATAATTACATGAAACAGACATTTTGTCATTATAAAAACAAACTATGAAAAAATGTGTGTGTGCCAGCTGGTTGCTCCCACTTTCTTACCACTAACTGTTGAAGCTTCTCTGTGAATATAAATCTGTGTGAGTTGGCGTCGTCCTCTCAGCTGGAGGGCTGTTGGTGTCAGAGGTTACTGCTGTGGCTAATTACTGGAGAGGCAAAATAACATTTATGTCAAAATGTACACCTAAATGGTTGGTTCACTTAATTTGCAAAACTACATCACATTTTCATTTGACTTCACTAGATTTGTTTTTTTCTTTTCATCAGTGAAATTCACTTGCCTCTCGGGGGTTGTTTTCACAGATGAATGATTTTGGGGTTTTTTTTTCAGTCATGGGACAAGTGTAAAAAATTGCGTGGTTTTTTTTTTTGGTTTTTTTTGCATCTGTGAGAGAGTTTTTTCCTAGGGGGAAAAAAATGCCTCTCAGTGTTTGTTTTTACACATGAAAAAAAACTAAAACTTTATAAAAATGTATCCTGGCCTTTCTGTGGGTATCTCTCCATGCAAATTTGTTTTTATTATTCCAAGTTTTGAAATACTGTGTCTGTCTCTAGGATTTCTGCTGCTACTCCAATAAAATGCGAGTGAATTTTTTTTTTTTTCCTTCGTCTGGATCAGCCACAAATTACATTCTGTACAGTTTTGATTGGAGCTAGTGCCTATGAAAAAAGTTGACAGGAAAGCAACCCCAGCGACACAAGCGTCTTGTTTTAAGATAGAAACGTTCTGTGACTTTGGTCCATTTTAACATATCTCAAGTACTGGATGGATTTCGCTGAGGTTTCGCTCAGACGTTCATGGATTAATTGTTATAACTTTGATAATCCTCTGATTTTTCTTCAAATGACATTGTTGAGTCAAAAATTCACTTTCTCCAATATTTTGGTTTATGACCAAAAGTTATGACATTCCCATCAGCCTCAGCAAACATTAGCATGCTAACACGCTCAACTGAGATGATGAACCTACCTTTAGCCTTTAGGGGCTGTAGACTCTTATTTTGTAATAACTGTAATGTTGGCATGAGCACTGCAAAAGAAAAAAACATTCACTTCCATTGTGTTGTGGTGCATCTCAGAGACAGATAAACCCAAACCTGCTCAAAGTAAAAACCAACATGTCCATGGAGACATACCACAAACGTTAATGAGGAAAGAAAAAGTGTATTATTGTATTTTGAGTGAACTGATCTTCTGAACTGACCCCCCCCCCCCCCCCCCCCCCCCCCCCCCCCCAAAATACAAATAAACAACCCTTTACTGTATTTTGCTATCACGATGGTATAAGCAAGGTTCCTGACCAGAACGGTGACACTCTGCCTTTCTCTGCACTGCAATAATACTTGACATGATGCAGCGTGAAACAGCCATTTAAACTCAGGCATTTATGAACAGCTGCTTCTAAACGACTGTATCTTGGGGCAGCTTTGGTTTTGTGTTGCTGTAGCGAATATATAGATACAACTGCCACGACACCGTTTCAGTCAATCAGACGGGATTAATGGATCAAACGGAAAAACACTGAGTGATACCTCACACACTGAGATTTCATGAGAGCCACAAGCGAACTGGACGACAATACAGAAGATCAGGTTTTCACAAAAGTATAAAGAAATGTGTGATATTGCCGCAACAGTGTGTGTCTTTCCTGTGTAGTACACCCTGTTCATTTTAGTAAACAGGATGTGGTCCTCTGTGTGCGCAGTACAATATACACTCACTGAATATGCCTGAATGTTAGTGGGCTTCACTGGTTCAGTGGAGCTCAGTCAAACACGATCAAATAGTGACCTAATGCATATATGTATATAAAGTGCTGGAGGTTGTATTTAATATACAGAGCTCATGTTTGTACAAGTTTTCATTTTAATTGGTACTTCACTCATATTTATGTATAGATTTTTAGACACTGTGTAAACTGTTGTCGATTGATTGGTGTTTCTTTTTTTTTGAGGGGAGGTTAATCTGTAGAGTATTTTTGTACAGGATTTGTTGACACTTTTTGTCTGAACAATTGTAGACATTAAAGTTGATCTTGAAAGACTCAGTGTCCTTTTTGTAACACAGTGGGTTCATGTGGATACAATATTATAACGTACAATATGCCTATACGAGTAAGTTCTCAGTACCAAGATCAGATCTAGTCCAACATAAATAAAGTCCAGGTTTAAAGGTCCCATATTTTATACTTTTACATTCTTTAATTTGAAGTGTTGATCTCCATAAGAAGATATATTTGTGCTTTTAAGAACCAAAACCATCTCAGTGGAATTTTACATTTCCTCCCTCAGGCTTCTCTCTGGGGCTTTAGCAACATCAGGTCAGTCAGCCGATCAGAAGAGAGGCTCTGAGCTTTTCTTCTGATTGGCTGACTGTTTTCTGAGTGATCTAATTAAAAAAAAACAAGCTTTCTCTGAAACACTTGGAGAAATCAAATCCTGCAGGGTTGGATGGTGGGTCCAGGTGGGCGGGGCTTGGGGCATGGCTGAGAGCAGTGCCTGCTTCGTTGTGACATCACAAAGTTCCAGAAGTCCTGACGGCTGGTTTTAAGGCTCAGTTTCTGAATACAGGCTGTGTGCATTTCTCTGTGGACTGAGGCTTTGATACTTTCACAGTATTAAAAGACACAGAAGTGTCACTTCATACAATATAAGACCTTTAAAGGATCTCGCCAAGACACAGACCTGAAACAGGAGCTGTGCGCTTCATTATTCACAACCAGTTACAGTGTTTGTTAGTGTTTATTATTTTTATCATTTTATGTGGAGGGATTTTTAGCTTTGTTTGCTATGTGCTCTATAACACTTCTTATAAAGTAGCTACATTATTAACACTGTTAGGATTACAAAACCTATTTTTACACCAATCAAATGTTGTTTCCTCCTCCTGTAATATTTTATTTTCAGTGGGACATACTGTCCGCACTGAAACATTTATTTTAGAATATACAGCATATCATATATTATTGTCCACTGTGGAACAACTTAAGGGGAAAAGAGGAACACAAATGTTCCAGGAGAGCTGTGATAAAATAGCACAACAGAAATAACAGATGTGATAAAGTTTTACTGTGTCAAGTCAATGGTTCCATTTTGCTTTGTCAGGACACTCGTTTCCTTTTGTCATTTGCCATGTGAATGATTTTTACAAACTTCACAAGCCACAACCACACTTTGAGAACATCTGGAATGTAGAGTTTTATTTGGTATTTAAACCTTGTCTTCACTGACCATTGACCAACACACACACACACACACACACTCTCCACAGTTAAACCACAGTTGATATGACTGTATCTTATCTGCAGTCATGCAACTGTTCTTTGTGACCCCTTTACAAAACCAGTCAATCTACTCATGTGAACCACATGACTGGTTGTTCATCAACTTCTGTAATAAAACCCCTCTTTCATTTCCTGATGGACAGAGAAGCAACCTGACTGAAGACTGACCTCAGGTCAGACAATGCTACAGTGTAAGTAAAAGTAAATAAAGTAAGTAAGAGTCTTGAAATACATGAGTTAACTATTACATATATTCAAAAGATATATGCAAAAGACGACAGTAAAAGACAGTCGTCACAAAATATCCCTAGTGTTACAAAGGACAGTTATACATGATGGTCATTACTAACTACTACTTTTTCAGTCAATAAGTAATCAATTCTTATTATTAACAAAGTATTAGAAAGTCACAGCCAGAATAGAGAGCTACAGGGTCCTACAACCTGGAAATTAGTTGTGTTTTACCACTTCCTGTTCCCTTGTGTCTGAAGTCTCTGGGTTTTCTGAGTGGGTTTTTGGTTAAGATGGCTGAAATAAGGTCACACACAAGCTCGAGTTGTTTTCATGTTTTATTCTACGACATAAAATACGCCAGTAAATGCTCCCATTATGATTTCTTTTTTACTTTTTGTGCCCATTTTTTGGAACATTAAGCCATTAGCTTTTAACTTCTGGTGATTTTATTTAGGCTTCAAAAATCATAAAGTGGTGTTTATTAGTGAAGATTATCCTGCTGAAGAAAACATGTCAGTATCATAAACTGTTGTTTGTCACAGAGCTTGTTTTCTGCAGTAATCCATGACCCAATAGAAAGATCCCATTGGGTTTTTGTCAAGGGAACCAGGGTGAAGCTAACTTCAGGGTGGCTTACAAAAATACATCATCCCGGCAGGACTCTATTAGTACTTTATATACTGTTGAGTAGTTTCACCATAACATTGCTTCACATTGCTTACAGCTTAATCATAGCATAACCTCAGATACATTAACAACAAGTAACTTAAATTTGATTAAATGTTCTCTGTAACTTAGAAACAGTGGCCACCAGTATGTACCAACCAGTACAGAGGAGGTTTGAGTCCAGTGGAGTCTGCATGTTGTCAAGGTTAAGTCAAATTAATTTATGGGTCTCAGAGGTGTTAACAACACAACACAATATGAATAATAAATAAACAGGAAACAAAGCAAGAAACCTCTGAAGCAACAGGAGGAGGGACATCTACAGAGAGGAAACTACAGAGACACAAGAAGCAGAAGTAGAATCACAATACAGAGATAAGGAAAGACAAACACAACTACAGCATCGTATGAACAAGGTCAAACATAAAATCTGAATCAATTTTAAGTGTAATGTGGAGTTTAAAGGCAAAGTGTAAAAGTGGGCTCAGTTTCCTCCCACAGGTAATAAAACACCGAAGCTGTTTGTGATAGATCTGTCCAATGACGTGAAGAATGGGACATGTATGTAGAGGAAATTGAGTGTTGAGGTAAGTTGCATTATGAATATTCATGGTCCCAAGAGGTTGAGATTAAATGACACCGATGACCTGTGACCTTTCCTCTTGCACTACATCAAACCAAAAAGTCACAGTTTTGGTCTTTCACAAGGTTCCTACAAAATGAAAGTCAAATTGTCATGAAATCAGCTGTGAATTTTCTGGATGAATCTTAATGGTAATGGCGACACACTGACTTTTCCTCTCGAGCTACTGTCACATTTCCGTGTGCGTAGGAAGAGATCACAATCTAATGAGCAAATAGCCCCTAAATTTACATAGCACATTTATGCTCCCTGAATGTTTCCAATGTGAGATACTTCCTAAGCTTTTTGTTAAAGCGTTGCTTGTCTCTTATTTCATTCTATTCAAAGACAACATGTTGTAGCCTTTACTATTACCATACAAAAGATCTGAATACTTTTAGTCAAATTTACTGGAGGGTAAACAGTCAATGGACATGGTTTTGTTTGCGTTCAAAGTCCATAAGTAGGAGGAGACACAAACTGACTTCAGACTTGCAATCAAGCAAATATCACACCTGTAGTGTGTGTGGCTGTATGGAAAATATGACATTACGTAGTGAGTCCTTCACACACAACTGGGCACTGATCAAACCTCTGGAAGTTTCAGTTTGTTTGTGTGTATGTGCCTTTAAGATGTGTCTTTTTTTGGATTTTGCTTCAAGATAGTCTTGCATCAAAAATATTTTTCCAGTCTTTTAAATGAGTCATTCCATGATGTCAGTGGAAACACAGACAGGATGAAGCTTACGCTAATTATTGTGTAAAATCTGCTTTTAAATTTTCTTTCAAGGAAAAATATCACATAGTACAGCAAATGGTAACCGGACAGCACTTACTGTATGAAGTGCTTTTCTAGCACTTTACACTACAAGCCACATCCACCCACTCACTCACATATTCATTAAGAATTTTTCTATGAAAAATACACTCACATATACTCATACACTGATGATACATTGGGGGCAATGAACGCATGATCACTAAAAGCCCCACTCCTGTGTCCTCAGACGCTATAGTTTAAACTTCTCCTGTGAACCAGTCATCTAAACTGAGAGGTGTAAGGTCAGATTTATACAGCGAAGAACATTTGATGAATTTCTAAAATCTCTATGTGTTGTTTTGAGGGGAAAAAAACTTAACAGGGAGGCAGCTTTTCTGTCTATGAAAAACGACCAAGTAGGGAATAACCATATTACGGTTTAACCATGTGTTTGTGATTATAAAGCAGGTCTAGGTTCTATATTAATACTGTGAAAGTATCAAAGCCTCAGTCCACAGAGAAATGCACACAGCCTGTATTCAGAAACTGAGCCTTAAAACCAGCCGTCAGGACTTCTGGAACTTTGTGATGTCACAACAAAGCAGTCACCACTCTCAGCCATGCCCCAAGCCCCGCCCACCTAGACCCACAATCCGACCTCACAAAATGTGATTTCTTTCAAATCTGCTATATCAAATTTATATTATATATATATATATATATATATATATATATATATATATATATATATATATATATATATATATATATATATATATACACAAAAAAAAACATGCAAAACATGGGACCTTTAAGGGAAAAGTAACATGGAAATTAAAAGTACCTGGAGCTAAATGTACAATTTAAGTGAAACTTTTAAAGCAGGAAGTAATGACATTGACAAATGAAGAGATTCATTTGACTAAAGGGAAACAGCTTCTTCCACCACTGGTGTTTGGTTGAATTTCAGCAGCATGAGTTCAGACAGTGCAAAGAACAGCAGCCCCTTTAAAGCTGCACAGGGACTGAGACTGTGGACTGCAGGGGGGGGCTGAAGGCTTCAGCAGAGTCTGGACAGTAGCCAGTGTCTCTGTGAAATCATCGACAGACAAACCCTCATTATCTGTAAACGGTTAAGATGATTCATCAGAGTAAGACAAAGTTGAAGCAATATTCTAGAGTCAGTCAAGAGTTTGGCCGACAGGAATATCCTGCATTTCCCTTTATGGCTGTGTCTGCTTGACCAGTGTCTTTAGACAAACCACATCCTGTAGAGAAATCGAAACCTAGCTGTCGAATAAAGGCGTAACTTCTCCACGTTGAGTGATTCTGCATCAGGCTGCAGAACACGCTCCCTGCAGCGCAGCGCCCTGCGCACTTCAGCCCCGCAGCGATGGCTTTTCCCCAGCAGGCGCCTTTTTACAACCCAGTAAGTACATTCAAACTCATGAGTATTTTTTTATCTTTGTTTTCATGGAAAACTGTTTACTGGACGGCAGAGAGGGCTGGGCTCTGGTTATCGCAGGCTTATCCCGTTAGGAGTTGGCTGTGGTGAAAGTCCACCCGAACTAGGTTGGAAATTCTTGCAATTTAAGTTTTCGTTCCCGATCGGCGAAATTATACAATAATCATACAGATGTGAAGGATACTGTGAGTATCATCAAGCTTTGCTCTTTATTTCGGCTCGGACTCACTTCCACGAACAACAGTTATTTCAGAGTTGTATCTTGTCCTCTTGTTTACAGCCTTATAATAATATAATAACCGAGCAGCGTGAATAATCTACAAGTTGCAGCTTCTGCTTCCTGTTTCTTTAACTGTAACCATTGTTTGAAGTGTCTGCATGAGAGAAGCAAACATGCAGAAGCTGGAACTTGAGACCATTTGTCATTTTGGCTTCACTATCATGGTGGTGGGAGGAAAATAATATTAATAAAATCAAAACTATTAGAACAAGCATGATCCAATTTAAACTGTAAATACAAATTTAAGTCAACTATGTAAAAACTTGAGCAGAATCAACTTTATTGCTTATGTGTAAGGGTGGAGGTGTACAGGGAGGAATTAAAATTAATACAGAAATAAAAGAAAAGACCCAACAGCGCCCCCTAGATGGGGATGTATGGGATTGTATGATTAAACACAGGCAACACAAAAGCATTGAAAAGGTTTAGCAGTTACAATGAAAAGCAGCTGTTTACATGTTAAGTCTTTTCCTTTCTAGAGAATCCCCTTCACAGGATCGATCCATGGTGGTCTGCAGGAGGGGAAGTCGATCAGCCTCAGCGGACGAGTCCTGCCTGGAGCAGACAGGTCAGACTCGGCTTTCCATCCTCACTTTACTTTATTTCTGAGCTGTGAGTCATAACATTCGGTGGCTAATCAGAAAGAAAAAATACTTGGTTTGTTATTTCTTCTTATTCTCTTCTGAAATGTTCTGTTTTTCTTCACTTGAGAAAATTAGCCCATTGACACATTCTTTACCAGACTTTGGCCTCACTCTCACTAACATCATTCAATTCAATTCACTTTTATTTGTATAGCGCCAAATCATAATCTACATTATCTCGAGGCTCTTTACAGGGTCAGGTCGAGACCTTACTTTGTTACAGAGAAAAACCCAACAGTTCCCACAACAAGCAGCACTTGGCAACAGGGGGGGAGGAAAAACTCCCTTTAACAGGAAGAAACCTGCAACAGAACCGGGCTCAGGGTGGGGGGGTCTGCCTCGACTGGTTGGGTTTAGGAGGAGAAAGAGGGGGTGGGGGGAGGAGAGAGGAAAAAAGAGAGAGAGAGAGAGAGAGAGAGAGAGAGCACATAGCCTATGTATTACATGTGTAGATATTTTCAGGGTTTTACAGTAGAATAACAACTAAGATTCACTTTGACCCTTAAGAATCAATGCTGCCTTTATGCTTGTTAATAATTGAATTTCGTTCTAGGTGTTTATTTAATATTAGAACACATTATACTATATACTATTATACATATAACTTCAATTTAGGCACATTTCTGGACTTGTTCCTAAAGCACGTCCTCATAATAAAAAATATTAATTTCATTGTGATGTTGTAATCTATGTTAAGACATATTCAGTGTATCCAGTTTCATTTTCTTGTTCACACTCCTTTGTGCTTAGATTATGCAGCCCATGAGATAGCAAAATGACAGTTATGCTTATCAAAACGTTGCTCCATAGCACCGTTAGTGGTAAAAAAAAGAACACGCAGGTTACCTTAGGATCATTTGCTACTCTTCATTATTGGGGATTTATTAAATTAAAAAAATAGATACAGGCTTCTTGAGGCAGAAAGAAGTTATGAAGCAACATTTTGGCAATTTTTGCATAATTCTCATGGTCAAAAGCAAAAATAATGGCAGTAACTTCTACATCAGTAAATGATTTCTGACACAATTGAATGATTGACTTCTGTTTTTCCCCAGGCTCCATGTGAATTTACAGTGTGGCTCCAGGACCAATGCAAACATTGCTTTCCATTTTAACCCACGGTATGACAGTCACCCTGGCTATGTGGTTGCAAACACCTTCCAGAATGGCAGCTGGGGCAGTGAAGAGAGGAATTACAGCTGTCCGATCCCTGCTGGCTCGACCTTCAGCCTGCTCATCACAGTCTCCCGTGATTCCTTCCAGGTCTGTGGGGCCTCAATTGTTGACAATCTGAACATGATATGCTCAGTTTGGTCAGAGTAACTTTGTGACAAATGTTCACAGTTCTAGAAATATAATTGGAGTTACTACATTTTCAAATCTTGTTTCTTCTTCGAGAAGAAACAAGAAGTGGCAGTGGTCTGAGCAAGGCAGACCAGACGTCCCTCTCCCAAGTCACATTTTCCAGCTCCTCCTGGGGTATCCGGAGGTGTTCCCAGGCCAGACGAGATATATAATCTCTAGTTATTTCTGGGTCTAACAGTTTGATGTGCTTAGAAAAGGGAGGTGCCCAGACGCCGTATTTATTAAATTAAAAAGGCTCCTTTCGATGTGAAGAAGCAGTGACTCCAAGTTCTCTCCAGAAGTCTGAGCTCCTGACCTCCATCTCTACGGCTGAGCCCAGCCTATGGAGGAAACTCATTTCATATCCTTTCCAGGACCCCACACAAACAACAGTCAGACCCTCAGTGACTCACAGTCGTACAGAGGTTACACACACAGCACAATGGTGCTCAGGTGAAGGCTTGTGAGTATCTCTACTTACACACACCTGGCACCTCTGGCCCTGGGCAACTCCAGAAAAGGAGAGAGTCCAGCCCCTCCCCAGGAGCTGGGTTCAGGAAACAGTGCTGTGTGTGGAAGAGAGCCACTATACTAGAACTATAACCACCTATATCTAGTTGGTAACAGTCCACCTGCACCAACTCTGGTTCCCTCCTCACCAGAGAGGTGACAGCTCACATCCCCAGGACCAGTGTGTAACACCAGGAGTCAGCATGCCTTGGTCCTTGCTTTTGTCTTTCACTGCACCTGATCCCACAATTTCAGCCAATCAGAGAATTGGATTATACTTTTATATGTTTTGTCTTCAGTCACTTGTAGGAATATTTGTTTGTAGGAGAGTAGGGAAGCAGTCAGGGAATCATAACTGAGTGAAGCAGAATCATTAAATTCACATTTAAAACACAATGAGTGTTGGGGTTATTATTTCATAAACATTCTTTGCTTGGTAATGCTTTTATTATGTGAAAATATTTTTCTGTGCTCAGTAATGAAACAAAAATATAATTACATGTTTGCTCATTCCAGGTGAGCGTCAATGGCTCCCACTACATGCAGTACAGGCATCGTATTCCCTTTCACCAAGTGGACACCATCTCAGTGGGCGGGAAAGTAGAAATTTCCTCCATTGCATTCCAGAATCCTATGGTGAGGATGTAACTAGAATTCATTAAAAAAAACAATAAGGCTTTAATTGTGTTTCATGTACCATTTATCAATGCTCTTGTTAACACAGAAAGGTTATTGAGATTAAAGTGGTTTCCTTTTATTTTTTTCCCTGGACAGCCGGCGTTTCCTGCTCAGCCTACATTTGGTTCAAATGTAGCCTTTCCCACCCAATGTGCCTACCCTACCGGTCCAGCATGTCCACCTCAGTCCGGATTCCCCTCCCAGCCCGGATTCCCCTCCCAGCCCGGATTCCCCTCCCAGCCTGGGTTTCCTCCTGCAATGCTTGTGAGTCTCTGGCTGGGTGGGGTTGCACTTTGACAGACATTCACTTAGCTTCTCTCAGGGCACCAACAGTCCTTTTTTGGTTGAGTTAAAGGGTCAGGTCACACAAATTGCAAGGAAAATAAATAGTTTTTCACTTAGTTCTGGTATTATCAAGGTATGGAGATAGTTTTAGGTTTCATTTGTTTTCCCAAGAAATTTCTGTCGCTGTCTCGCCATCACCCTTAGTTTTTCAATACATTTCTCCAGCCACTCCATCATTTCCTTTGTGTATAGCATAGTGGGAGAATAATGTCCATAGATAACACACTCAAAAATCAACAATATTTATTGTATATTTATGTAATTAACAATGAGTAAATCAATAATTGATTAATTCCTATTGCATCTCTGTGCAGGCTGTTCCATACCATGGCATCATCAGTGGTGGACTCTCACCTGGCAGGACCATCACTATCCAGGGGACCGTTCATCCCAGTGCCACAAGGTCTGACTCCATCATCAGCTGATGTTTGGTTTCACTTTGAAACCAGCGAACTTTACACCTAAAGACTGAGTAGAAAATGAGGAATAAAATCAAGCCCAGTAAAATAGACACTATACAATACAGACTAATAGAAGATAAAACATAAATATTTGCCCTGATTGAAATTTAGTTCATTTTTTAACAGTTCGACCAGATATCCAGGCCCAGGCCTTAGCTTTACCCACAGAAGAGTGGGTGCCATATTTCCAGGTTACATTAACCTGAACAATTTCAACCTGAGGAGAATTGGTTCATTTGCCCCTAGACTGCACATCTACTCCAAAACTGTACATCTGGCCTACACTGTTCATAGACTTCACTAGACTGTGTAAGGGTTTCCATCTGCATGAAGTGTCTGTTTGGTTTATTCCACAGTTTTACTAGTGCAAAATGTATATTATTTAACTTTTATTTTGAGGTTTAATATAACAACTCTCCCATTGCAGCGATAAATTGCCAAACAACCACTCAAACTTTCTTTGCTCGTGCTTGTGCTCATGGCAGGATTCCTTTGTGGTTGTGCTACTATATGACTGGATGACTGGATCTTCAGTATGTGAATCTGCAAATCTTTATCTGATCTGAATCCTCAAACTGAACTGAACCATCAGAATCCAGGAGCAGTCATTTAGTGTAGAACAACAAACAAAGGAACAGCTGTACATAGTGACTGTGAGTCATAGATAAAACCAGAATTGTGCAAAACAAGTAGAATCAACAACATGATTCATCAGTATTGTTTCAGGAGACTCTTTGTTAAGTTGATGTTTTTGTTTGTTTAAACTCTGATACTGATTTGATATTTATCAAATAAATCTGAAACTCTGATTTATTTGATAACCAACAGGGGGGTTGATGACAGAGTTTCCTGTTAGCTGTGATAATTTAAATAGTTTCACATCCTCTCAGGCAGAGAATCTGATTTATTGCATATAAACATAAACCCACATCTAACAGGTCTTAATTAAAGTAATTGCAGCTGCAGTAAGCAGAGTAATGAAGCAAACCAAATGTAGTAACCCCGCTTTAAGGGGCTACATAACGTAGGCTAAGGATTGTCTGACATGTCTATGGTCTACATTTTATCTGCATAAACCTCAGCAGACGGCAGATCTGCTTTCTCCTTTGCACGACTGAGTGACTCTCAGTGCGTGAACTGTGTCTTTTTGTTCAGTTTTTCCGTAGCAGGGATTGTTCTCAAAACAGGAAATGACCTCTGTTTCCACATTCTGAAGAAAACTTCTAGTTAAACAGGTGGGGTTTCCAAAACTCCTACAGCATCCAAAAACATCAACTATGGGCCAAACACTAGAAGTTTGATTTCCTCAAAGAATCATTTACATAGAGATTATACAGTTCAGACTGAGTAACATATCTTGGACTGTTTAAATGTAGGATTTGAAAATTCTTTACTTTGGCACCACCTGGTGGAAGTACGAGCAACTCATTTACAATTATACTGTATTTCATTCCATTGCTGTCTTTGCTGGTATGTGATGAAATCTAACTCAGAATTTCTTCTATGTGTAGAGTTTATAACACTCGTCTTTATAGACTTACAGCAGACGTAGCTAAAAGCTTATTTCCATCTGCAGTCCCTCGGTGGAGGCCGCCAGTGATTTGCAGGTTGACCAAGTAAAAGATAAAGATAACACCACACGACAACATTACACAATAAAAAATGGACATGACAAAACATCAATATTACAATCAGAAAAAAAGACAGGAAACACTACAAAACATAAATTTCACTTTCACTTTCAATTTTCATTTTATCCATAAACAGTTGGATTTTCTAGAAAGATATTTGCAAGAGAAAATTACACAGTACCAGGACTGTTGGATACTCAGCAACAGACACATACATTTTACAGTACATGTATTTCACAACGAGCTGTTCAAGGGGTCGCTCAACTGATTTCAGATTAGACTTCGATAAAGCTGGGAGACAAATAAAAGGGGTCAATGTCGAAGCAGCAATGGTTGAGATATTCAGATTTTTAGTCTGTGGTTTGGGTCAAGCTTTAAAAACACTGGAGCCCACACTTCCTATAACGCAACTCATCTTAGTTTTTTCATGAGACTCTCCCATTTCTGATGCAGGTTTTCAGTTAGAAAAGCAGTGTGGTCCTTACTTACAATTTGAGGTGACTCTGAGCGTCTCCTCTGATTGGCTGACTGTTTTCTGAGCGATCCAATAAAAACATAGCAGATTTCAGATGAACACTGAGAGAAACCAAATCCTGCAAGGTTGGATGGTGGGTCCAGGTGGGCGGGGCTTGGGGCATGGTTGAGAGAGGCGACTGCTTTGTTGTGACATCACAAAGTTCCAGAAGTCCTGACGGCTGGTTTTAAGGCTCAGTGTCTGAATACAGGCTGTGTGCATTTCTCTGTGGACTGAGGCTTTGACACTTTCACAGTATTAATATAGAACCTAGACCTGCTTTATAATCAAAGAAGACGTGGAATTCTACCTTTATACAACACAGGACCTTATTGTAATCATGCTTTCCTCTGTGTTTCCTCTCAGGTTCCATGTGAATCTCAGCTATCAGTCTGGCATTGCTCTGCATTACAACCCACGTTTCAATGAAAACGCTGTGGTTCGAAACACCAAGCAGTGGGAGCAGTGGGGCCCCGAGGAGCGTGGTGGAGGGATGCCCTTCCGCCAGGGACAGCCTTTCTCGGTACGGCTGCAAACACGTCACTGACTGTACACACTGACCCGGTGGAGGTGGAGTGTCCCTGATAATAAGCCCACATCGTGTTCAAAAACCAGCCTGAACAAGTTGTTGTATCTCTGTCACTTAGTTAAACTCGCTCTCAAAGTGGTTGCAAAATGCCCCTTTTTTGTCTTTCAGTTGACCATCTGCTGTGAGAATCACTCCTTCAGGATTGTGGCCAATGGGATGCAGGCGCACACCTACAAGCACCGTTTCACTCACCTCCAACAGATCACCACCCTGGAGATCGGCGGTGACATCAGTCTGTCCTCTGTGATCGTGTAGAGATCCAGGACCTGTGGCTGATCCTGGCATCTTACACACAGTCAACAGAAATCCACAGTTAATGCATTTATCAAGTAATTAATGTTAAATGATTACTTTGGATATCGCATATTTACCTCCTGTGTATTCATAATTCGAATAATCATTCTCATTTTTATATTCTCATCTGTTTGAATTCAGTGGTAATGGGGTTTGACCGCTGGCATACTGTACTGTGATGTAGGCCAATAGTCACTGAGGTGGGAAGAGACACATTGAGAGAAAGCAGGTAATCAGGTAATCAAGACAGCAAACCTATAATTACTCCTCAATTCACTGAGAGCAACTCAGGAAGTCAAACTGTCCAGTGGTGGATTTTTAAAATTAGCACACTGTTGTGCAATACTGTGGCCTCTTAATTGTGTAATCAGAAATGCTTTGTGAAACTTTGGAATTAAACTTCATTGTCACGACAGGTGTTCTGCTTGTGATTTCCTGCTGGAGCCTGATTAGATAAAGTGCAAGACAACTTGCTCTAATAACTAGATATTAAACAAGCCATAAACATAATCCGTAAATGCCTTAGAACGCACAACTGCACGAGAAATAAATAATATATAAATAAATATAAATTTTACTTGTCAACCTATGAAAATTTACCATAGCCTGTAAGAAAGCAACTTTTCTATATGACATCAATCAATGTATTTTTTTATCAGTGACAAGTTTATCTTCATTTCTTTTTATTGGAGCCTGGGTCGACAGTTTAAGATTAAGTCAAAACAAGATGAAAGAAAGT
>NW_027273885.1:1920000-2152500 GCF_046630095.1 Trachinotus anak | reverse complement strand
AGCAAAGAGGAGAGCCCGTCGGAGGCCTCCACCCCCTCAGGCCAGAACTCTGCTGCCCCGTCCCCGCATGTGGAGAGCAAAGTTTTGGACATGCTCCGCAAGCACAGCCTTAAGCAGCAGCAGCAGCCCGGAGCACCAGCCGCCAAAAAAGTCTGCATCCCCGAAGTGGTCGACAAGACCTTCCCCGCCCAGCTGCAGCTGCCGGCCGTGGTCGCGCCGAGCGCACCAGAAACACGCGAGCTGGAGCTCCAACGCCGCAACACTGGTGACTTTGGATTCTCTTTGCGTCGCACTACTATGCTGGACCGCAGCGTGGACGGAGGAGTGTACAGGCGAGTGGTCCACTTTGCGGAGCCCGGTGCCGGAACGAAGGACCTGGCGCTGGGCTTGGTGCCTGGCGACAGGCTGGTGGAGATAAACGGACGGAACGTGGAGAACAAGAACCGGGACGAGATAGTGGAGATGATCCGTCAGTCGGGAGACACGGTGAGGCTGAAGGTGCAGCCGATCCTGGAGCTGAGTGAGCTGAGCCGCTGCTGGCTGAGGAACACAGAGGGGCTGCGCAGGGAGGCCAGACATGTAAGCAGCTTGTCCTCTTTCTATGCTCTAACAGATAACAGCCTCCGGTGTCAGAAGTTTGTTTTGACAGGCAGATTAACTGCAGAAGAAGCACAGCATTGTCTCCTGTTCTCAGTGTTTGGGTCCTGCTTTACTTGTCAAGCTGTTTCTAAGACACCGTCTCTAAGTGTCTGCTCATGATGTGGGAGGTGATGCTTCCTGGATGCCAGTAAAGTCAAGGTGTCCTACTTTCTACTGTCCTGCTTTCTTGCTTTGGCTCTAAGAAGCATTTGTTATCTCACCTTGATAACACGTTTGTTTGCCCAAATAAAATTTCCAGCCTAGGAAGCTGATGGTAGACACAAATTTAATGGCACTCTGTGGGTACATCCCAGTTCCTTTAATCACACCCAGGTTTCCTTCACTTGTGTGTTTTACTTTCATCTCAGTCCGTCCCACTAAAGACACAAGCAGAGACACACTCTTTTGAGAGAAATGGGATGTGTCCTTTCCTGTGATCCCTCATCTTCACTGACATCTGTCTCTGATGACAGCAGCACAGCTGGATCAGCTGCCATTCTGCAACTCCTGGTAGCTGCACTGTCCATATAAAAAGAGGAAAGTGTACAGTTGCCACCACCAGCGCAGAGGTGGTGTTTTTCTGCTTGTTTTCCCATAAAAAACAAAAAAAACTGTGTAATTGGACATGTGAAGCAGCGTGTTTAACTTTTTTATTTGATTATTTATGTCCAAACTGGTTTATATTTGGTTTATATATTAATGTATAATCCAGGTTGCAGTTAGAATGCCTATTAATTTCTACAAATGATTATTCATCAAAATGTTTTTGGGTAAGTGGAATTTCAGTAACTATATCTCACATCAAACTGTATCGTTTCTGGAAATGACGACTTCTGAAAGACACCAGGGTCGTCCTCATCTTTCAGAATACATTAACCCATGATACAGATTAAAAGGGGAAATAAAAGATCATGCAGAGAAAAAATATTTTATGTGAATAAAGAAAGTTGTTTGTGGCTTTTTATGAATCAGACCTACAGATCCACAGTTTTTAAATTTGATGGTGAATCTGGAAAAACAAATCAAATCTTAAATGTTGGAGCGAAACACTTGAATCTATTAGTTTCCTGTCCACTTCTTTATAAAGCAGTGGTGAAGTTGTGACTGGATTTCGGGTCTGTTCAGATGTAGTGTCAAATCACTACAGATTTCTAATAAAGAGGCGTGTCTGCCCAGCCAAAGACTTGGGAAGGAGGGTCTTGTGTGCTTCAAGATGAGGGACTGGAAGGATTTCCAGGTCCAGCGAGGATCGTGGAGCAGGGAAGGATCAAATAAAGGAACTGGGATGTACCCATGTTCATGTCTGGGTTGATGGTGTCTGTTTAGCCGAAGTTTTGGAAGTGCTCAGTGTCAGGAACGCAGAGTTACTACGACACAAAAACAGCACTGTCCCGTATTCTGTGTGTCCTGTTTCCATGTACTTCTGCAGTTATTGTCCACTGTCTCTACAGCATCATATCCAAGTGTCTGACCATGATGTGAGACATGAAGCTCCCCTGCTAACATTGTATTGGTATTGGCACGTATTGGTTTGAAGAGTGGGACTTTTGGAGCCTGTTTTGGCTCCAGAGTTCAGTGTCCTATTGTTCTATTTTTTGCAGTGATCAACAATGGCGAGCTGCTGTGAATCACCCACACATATTTTCTCTGAGGCCGAAAAGCCCCGTCTCTCTCAAACAGGATTTATTTGCTAAGTCTGTTTCCATTGGACGTTGCCCATGAAAACATAAAGATGGAAATGTGTCTAATTACGTCTGTGCAGCCCCTCAGCGTTAGGACCACTTTCATCAGAAGATGTTGTTTTCTACACTGATATCAGTTTATGTAAATACTGGAAGTAGTGTTCGCTTTTCTTCTTGGCTCCAGATCCTCTTAGGTCATTAAGCCCGGCTCCCTCATTTAGTGCTGTTGCCTCCCCAGCAAGAAGGTCCTGGGTTCTGGGTTTTGCTGGGGCCTTTCTGTGCAGAGTTTGGTCCTAAACCTTCAGTATGTGTGTGGGGTTGTGTGTTTATGGATGTACACAGCCTCTCATCCAGTGTGAGTGAGGATCCAGCCCCCGTGACCCTACAAAGGATAAGTCAGTAAAGATGATGTTTTATAATCAAATGAGTTCTATCCATAGGAGCCTTTAATTCTACATTTTAATTTTATTGAATGTTTTGGCTCAATATAGAGACGTTAACATCTGTCAGATGGACTCGCTGATCTGAATCTGGCAGGTGTGGTAAAGCATCTACATCTACAACAGACACTCACCCTCTGCTGCTCTCACTTTCACTTCTTCAGAAAGACTTGTTTTCGTTTTTTTCCTGTTTTGTTCACTGTGCTGTTTTTTTTTTCTGATCACTCTTAAGCTACTGTCAACAAAACTCAGTATTTCCTGCACAGATGTTTCACATTAAAGGTCTTTCAGTGGCTCATCTGGCATATCCCACAATTCACTGGTAAGCTTTTAATGTGAAAATATTGCATGCACATTTTGTGTAAACTTCTCAATTTTTAAGAAATCACACAGCGTTGTGATGAAATGATAAGTTGATGATTGAAAATCAATGTGAGGATTTACCGGTACTGCCTTCCTGTTTTTGACTGTCTTTGGGTTTTAGACTGTTGGTCCGACTGGTCAGTAATTTGTTGAATTGATTGATTTAGAAAGTATAGAGTGATTTGTCTGTTATCTTTTTACTTTTGAAGGTATTGAAGGTCATTAAATTGTCCTCAGAGTTTGAAGATCTGCTGCATTAGCAGTAGCTGAGTGTCCTCCAGTAGGCTCAATGTCTTGATCATGGCCTGTTTGGCAGCATCAGAGGGATTTCTTTGTTTGCCTCCACTGGCTGCGGTTCAAGGGTCCTTGTGACACAGTCAGGCTGAAAGGAGCTCTAATCCCCCCCCTTCTCACCACAATTGAATTCATCTGCTCTGGTAGGCAGGGAGTGACTCTGTGCAGCCCATGTTGTCCTCCTCCTAACGTGAGACAGAAGCAGCGACTGACTGGAAGAGCTGTGGAAAAACATCCCACCCTGCCTGTGACTGGACAACACAGGGCGTCATGTGAGGAGCTGCTAGAAGGATTTTCATGCAGCAAACAGGAAGTGCTCATTGGGATGAGCTTTGTTTCAGTGTATAGGCAGTGTTGGATCAAACACACACACACACACACACACACACACACACACACACTCACCAGTGTTTCCTCTAGGATGTTTTTGTGGTGGGGGGTAGTTGGGGAAGTGAGCAAAGTCTGGAACAGGCACATACACACTCAGGATGACAGGCACAGTGCCGGTAAAAACTTAACAGCTCTACTTGCAGGGACAGGGGGTGGGACAAAATAAACCTGAAACCTTGTCAGTGCAGAGAGCCAGAGTTAGCATTAGCACAACCGCTAACACTGTGTCAGCCACTGCCAGTTACAAACTAACAAACAACATAAACAGATAAAAGATGCTAACTATGCTAACTGTTCTGATCCGACAGCTAGTCTCTGATTCTGGTCTCAACAGACTCCTCCTCTGAGTCTGGGTCTGACTGAGGCTCCAACGTGAGGATGTTTCCTCTGCTAACCATCTTCATCCTCTCTGCTCTTTCACCTGGAGCCAGCAGGTGGTGGGCGGGGCACAAAGCCTGATCCAGGTGTCTCAATCGGGAAGTCGGAGTAGATGAGCTTCCAATCCCAGTTTTCCTGTTTTTCACTTTTCATGTGGGAAAACCATGAATCATGGCAGACTGTTTTTACTTAGTCTGGAGAGGAACTTTAATAGATTTTTTTTTTTTTAATGGACCACTGACTGAGCGATGCAGCAGCCCACTGGTGTCCCGATGACCAGTCTGACTATGAAGGGTTTTGTTGGACCTGGGTTATGTGCACATAGTGCGCTGGTTGTCAGAGTGATTATCTTCATTTCACTCATTTCTCTTACTTTTCCTCTTCTTTCTCTCTCCCCCTCTCGCCTTGTTCAGGTGTCAAGGTGTCGATTTTGCGGCAGCATGCTGCTGCTGCAAAATGTATTTGCTGCAGTACAGGAGAAAACTGTGCACAGACACACGTTTCCCATCCTTTAACGTCAGGAGCCTCTCTCTGCAGTTGATTTGTGTGTGTGTTAAACAGCAGGCCTCTCTGTGTCTCTTTGTCCACTTTAACGGACATCACCAGCTTGACTACTGGTTTCAATAAAGGCGGGCCCACAGAGAGGCCATCCTTCAGTCCTGACAAAGGGTTTCAACAGGACACGGCATCTGCCATGTCACATAAACCCTGGTTCCAACACCAGCTGCCCACCTTCCTACATATTATCTTATTCCTGATACAAGTCTATAAATAGAGCTGGGTATCGTTTGAAATGTTTTAATATTAGTGCTGAATTTCAGTATAGATATTAAACAACACTGGAGATTGTTGGGACTCCTGATGTAAAGGCTTCCAGCCAGAGAGGAGACACATCCCTCTAGCCGTGTCAAACCTGACATGGATGATAATGACAGCTGAGACGAACTGCTGCTGGCAGCGTTTGTCTTTTCAAGCGGTGAAAGTGATGATTAGTGTCGACTGAAAATCAGAAGCTGCTGTCTGAATGTTTTGTACAAAGCTCTTTTTAAGACCTTTATGTTTATTTTGTGTTAACGTGCAGCAGCCCTTCAACATTATAGTCTGCAGGGTTGGTTTGATTTAAAGGTCCCATATTTTACACTTTTTTGTTTTATCTGAAGTGTTGATCTCCATCAGAAGATGTATTTGTGGTTTTAAGAATCAAAAACCATCTCAGTGTAGTTTTACATCTCCTCTCTCAGGCTTCTCTCTGGAGCTCTGGTAATAACAGGTCAGTCAGCCAATCAGAAGAGAGGATCTGAGATCTTTTCTGATTGGCCGAACCACTGTTTTTTGAGTGATCCAATACTAATATAGCAGATTTCAGATAAATACTCCAACCAAAGCCTGCAATGTTGGTTGGTCCAAGTGGGTGTGGCTTGGAGGTGGTGACTGCTTTGTTCTGACATCACAAAGTTGCAGAAGTCCTGACGGCTGGTTTTAAGGCTCAGTTTCTGAATACAGGCTGTGTGCATTTCTCTGTGGACTGAGGCTTTGATACTTTCACAGTATTAATATAGAACCTAGACCTGCTTTGTAATCACAAACACATGGACATCTACCTTTAGACTATATGGGACCTTTAAGAGGGAACCCAGACCAGCATTCCATAACAGCCAAAATGATGAGGTGTGAGGTATCTGATGGGTCCAGGAGTAAACTAGTGGGGGCTAGAAATGATTAATGATGATTTTAATGATCTAATACTAGACCGATTATTATATTTCCATCACCATCAGAGCCCAAGTTGAAGTCTTCGTACAACATTGAGCTAAAACCCAGATCTCAGCAGTTACCTTTGTGAGGACAGTGTTATCATAAAGGATAGAAAATTATGTAAATAATATCCAGACTGTAATAACCTGAAATAATCCTCCAAAAGAAGAATTGGATTTGACAAAGCAGCATTGTGGCTGTTTCCCAGTAAGCTGCAGCAGTTGGGATTAAACAGCTGAAATCACTCAGCACTGTGTCAGCCCATCTGAAGCCGGGGCCAGAAGTCTTCCACACAAACACGGACACATTAAGATTTAATCAAGATTTGGAAGCAGACCGACAGGATGCACCCATTCTTTTAGCTGTGACCAGTGTGGGCAGGATGTTCTAAAAAAAGGCACCGAGAGGTCTGAGGAGAGGAAGAGCCAGCTTCACCCTGAACCAACACATAAGACAATCACAGGCTCACATGAGGCCACGTGCACACTTGATGGGATAAGCATTAGCTGATAAACTAATCACAGTACTCAGAAGTAAATATGAGAGAAATCACGTAGGCCTGGTGTCTCTCTGTGTGTAGGCAGTCAGCTGTGATAGTTGAGGGTAGGATAAGGCAGCTTTATCTATAAGCACCATTCAGACACAAGGCCACACAAAGTGCTTTACAGAGGCAAACACATTAAACACAGAACATCAAGATGACATAAAAGTAGCATTTAAAAGCAATAAGAACAAATTTGAATGAACAATCAAGATTGCATAAAAGTGCTGCAGTGTTAAAAGTTGTTCAGGAGGCTTGTTCCACTGAAAGCTGCTTCACTTTGCTCGGTTCTGATCCTGGGAACACTGAGTGAACCTGAGCCAGATCACCTGAGGGTGATGCTTCGTATCGTAGTAATGTTAGTATCGGATAGTAATGCTACTGAAAGCACATGTTATGTCCTAGTTCATTGTTGATCTAAGATTCAGTAACATCCTGAATCCTGAATGTGAATTGGACGAGTTACTTTCTTTTTTTGCATGTTGCTCTTTCTTCTCATATTTCCTCTCAAATCCAAAACTGGAATCTGTACACGAGTTTCTGTATAAATTATTGCTCAGGAAGCCGGCGTCCTCCTTTGTGGATATTCTACCAACCACACTCATGATGAGTCTGTTAACTGGGGTAATGTACAGTGTGGAAATGGTTAAGCAAACGTGTTGGCTTGTAAATCTGCTGGAGCTGTAGACTTTAGCCCCAAACTATCTGAAACTTGCAGCAGGAATCCAGTTCGAAGACGCCTGGAAGGAGAGTGGGGGCCGGAGCGTGAGAGAGAGTGGAGGTTAAAACAGTAAGAAGCCATCTTCACTTGTCTTGACAGGCTGAGTGGGACCAGCGGGAAGCAGGCCTCTCCCTTTAGGTCTCACTCTGGTATTTGTGGAATCTGCTTTGGAACAAATAGACCACTTCCTGACCCTCTCCCCCGGGGATTCTCTTATGGAGGAAGAGGAATGAGGTTCTGAGGCTGAGGGCTGATGCAGGCTTTGGGGGGGGGGGGTCTTGATGTCTGTGAATGCATTTGATAAAGAGGATTGTTTTCTAAAACTTGTCCACGTGCCAAGCTGTTGGTTCTTACACAGTGGCTTCAGGAAGTATTCAGAGCCCCTCACTTTATCGTGTTATCGCCATTTTGCCCATTAATCGACACTCAGTATCCCATGATGACAAAATGTGTTTTTCGAGATTTATTCAAATCCATTAAAAACTGAAATCTCTCATACACAGAAGTATTCAGATTCTTTGCTGTGGCTCCAGATTGTGGTCAAGTGCTTCCTATTTGCTTCAATTATCCTTCAGACGCATCTAGAACTTGATTGGCTACTACCTCTGGCACATTGAACTGATGGGACATAGTTTAGAAAGTATATAAGGCCCCACAATTTACACAGCATGTCGGGACAAACACCAAGCCATGAAGTCCAGTGAACTCTCTCCATGATAAAACTGTGGTGAGGGATGGATCAGGTCAAGGGTATAAAACCATTTCTAAAGCTTAAACTGAGAAACGACCGATAACAACTGTCCCTCAAACAGAGCTTCAGAAGTCTCTCTGCAGAGATGGAAGAACCTGCTGTAAGGACGACCATCTCAGCAGCGCTCCGTCAGTCAGGCCTTTACGGTCGAGTGGCGAGAGGGAAGTCACATTGAGTAAAGTGTATTTGACAGCCCACTTTGAGTTTGTCAAACAACGTTTCAAGGACTCTGAGAGAGTGATGAAAAATCCTCTGGTTAATACGTCTGTATGGTGAAGCATGGTGGTAGCAGCGTTGCTGTGGAGGTGTTTCTCAGCTGCAGGGACAGGGAGACTGGTCAGAAAGGAGGGAAGAACCAATGCAGCCAAACATAGAGAGGGCCAGGCAACCTGAGACTGTGGCGATGGTTCACCTTTCAGTATAACACCGACCTGAAGGAGACGGCCAAGACAACGCTGACTGTTCTTCAGTTGTCCAGACTTAAACCCCACAGAACGTCTGTGGAGAGTCCTGAAGGTGGCAGTTCAGACGCTTCCCGTCCAACCTGACAGTTTGAGAGGAACTGTAAAGCTTGTGGAGACTTAAAGACCCAAAACTGTAACTGTTGTCAAAGGAGCTTCTACAAAGAACTGAAATAAAAGACTGAATACTTCTGAGAGAGTTTAGTTATTGATTTTTTAAAATATATTTGCAAAAAATTCCAAAAACTTTTTCACTTTATTATTATAGGTTATTGAGTGTAGATAAGAAATCATGATAGTCTGATTATTATATTAAGTAACCTCTTTAACCCTAGACTGACTTAACTCGCTTTTGCTTTTTTCTGAGAGATGTTTGATAAATACAGGATATGTGTTTGGGGCAGAATGCATCATGTGTACCTGAAACACAACAGCTGCAGTCAATCTGACCCTGTTTGTTCTGATCTGACTTGGTTTATTAGAATTAAATCTCTGGATGCAAGAAGGCTACGATTTCTGAGGCAGATTGTTTCAGTCTGATTCTAAGGGCTGAATCTGAGGTGCAGTATAATCCCATGCTTTAGTAGAGAGGTTACATACCGAAGGCTTGTGATAGACTGCTGAGTCAAACGACACATGAATGCGTGGGTGTTTGTGTGTGAAACAGCTAATGAGTGTAAATGCACACACCCGTCTTTACAATCAAGCGAAATTCTTGTTAACAAAATGACTCACAAAGCAGTGTTCCCAGTTATTCTCCCGAACTGAAGTATTTGGAAATAGAAACACTTTTCTGAAGAGGATGAAATGTTTTCATCTGCTGGTGAAGCTCAATTGTGTTGCTCCATTATTCCTTATATAGTGATTGTGGTTTCAGTGAAATATTCACATATGACATCTGGATTCTTTGTTTTTATTCTCATCCCTTGGACATCAGGCTAAAGCAGTGATTTCTGAATGCAGTGATTATTTCTGTAATCACATACTGCAAGTCAGGGAGACTTCCTTTCAGGGAGACTTGGCCAAAAACCTCTTAAAGGTCCAATATTTTACCCTTTTCAGGTGTTTTATTTGAAGTGTTGACATTAATAAGAAGATATATATGTGGTTCTATGGATGAAAAATCATCTCAGTGTAGTTTTACATCTCCTCTGTCAGGCTTTTCTCTGGTCAGTCAGCCAATCAGAAGAGAGGATCTGAGCCTCTCTTCTGATTGGCTGACTGTTTTCTGAGTGATCAAATAAAAATATAGCAGATTTCAGGTAAACACTCAGAGAAACCAAATCCTGCAAGGTTGGATGGTGGGTCCGGGTGGGCGGGGCTTGAGGCGTGGCTGAGGGTGGTGACTGCTTTGTTGTGACATCACAAAGTTCCAGAAGTCCTGACGGCTGGTTTTAAGGCTCAGTTTCTGAATACAGGCTGTGTGCATTTCTCTGTGGACTGAGGCTTTGATACTTTCACACTGTTAATATAGAACCTAGACCTGCTTTATAATCAAAAACACATGGACATCTACCTTTAGACTGTAGGGGACCTTTAAATCACAAACTGATGTCTTTGACACAGCTTCACAGCAGAATACTGCTGCAGCATTGATGAGTGTGTCTTTCCTGGGTTTTGGTTTAGCGGGTTTGCATTGTAAATCAGCGGTCCTGGTTTGGTTGCTGGTGCGTTGCGGCTCAGATGAACAGGCGCTGAAAGGCTCTGTTCATTCCTCAGCGTTTCCTGTCACCCTCAGTGTGTGAGAGTTCAGAGAGCAGCCCAGTCTGGACAAGGGGAAGGACGCAGGAATGCTATAGGACGAGTTGTAAAAAATGTGATGAGTGACACTCAAACCACTGGTGACACATACATACACGCTTGGTTTGTTTTAATTACATCACCTATGCAGAAACAATGTGCCAGGTTGGATGTAATTAATGGCAGACAGAACAGTGGCTGTGAGTGGAGGTCTAAAAATAACACACATCACGAGAGCAGTGACTCTGTCTTACACACACTGACACACACCTTCACACACTCATACACACACTGAGCCAGAAATAGCACACTGAAAGAATTTACTTGTTAAGACTAAAAGTTAATCACAGAAAATTTGTGTAGGAATGTGAGTGAAACCTGCTTGTGCTGCAGTTTTATGTGGGTGAAACGATAAAAACAAAGTTTATCAGAGTGTGATTTGGTTGATAAATGTCTTTATATCTGAGGTGAATGAATAATGACATGAATGAACAAAATATGAATAACTGTGACTGGTTGTTGGAGATGATATGATTGAAGATGACGCTATTTTGCTGGAGATCAGGTGAAGTCCCACAGCTCCACACAGCTTACACGCTGAAACACTGTCTCTGTGATTTGAGCTCAGTGCTGATGTCACCATATTTACATGCGCACATTTACAATGCAAACATGCAGATGTGAAGCAGGTACAATGTTCACCATGCAGGGATTTGGTCATAAACCCACCACCTGCAAGGAATCAGGATAGCAAGCTGGTCGGCAGGCAGAGGTGGGGCCCTGGGTGTGGCGATCCCTGACATGGTAGACTGGTTGTAGGATGTGGAATGTCACCTCTCTGGCGGGGATGGAGCCAGAGTTGCTGCAGGAGGTGGAGCAGTACTTACTAGATATAGCTGGGCCTCACCTCCATACAAACTCCTGGAGAGGGGCTGGACTCTATCTGTAGATAAAAATGCAATAAAATTGCATAAATAAAAATGATCCCGATGAGAACTGGTAGCGGGTCAATACTCAGTATCAGCAGATACACTGACTTGAGGCATTAGAACTGGTGTTTTATTCTGGTTTTGGGAGAGAACGACCTGACTCCTAATGATACGTGGCCCCTTTCTTACCCTGAAAGTATTGTTAATGCTTAAATCAAGACCACATTTCCCATAAACCCAGTTCGTCCGGTTCCCTGCCCACTTCCAGACAGCGATCTGAGAGCTGCAGGCCAGTGGTGCAGCGGCGCAGTGACAGTCTCTCTGTGCTGGTCAGATGCCACAGCTTGTTTGGCCTCTCTGTGCTGCCTGAAAACCTCTCTGTCAGCAAACTCCTCTCTCCCCGCACTGAGCACAATGACACAGCTGAAGCACACTGCCTTTACAGAAGCACCTGACTGTTTCCATGGTGACAGGCCGCTCTCTGTTCTCTGGTCTTATTTGCAGAGTGATTTGAGGACTGACGACGATTAAAACTGATTCTGAGGAAAGAGTCAGTTATTTCCAGGACACAGAGGCAGTGGTATAAATGTTATTGATCATTGTCTCAGTAAGTTCGTACTACGACATCATGAAAACATAAACGTTGTCCAGTGAGTTTAACTCTGAGATGATCACAGTTGTGATTTAAAATAAAATAACACATTCATTTGGAAAATAATAACATCAAAATCCAAAAGTTGGATTAGTAACAACCTTTCACACATTCATAAACTGAGATGATTGATGCCATACAGAGTGAATATGAGCTGCCTTCTTTAAGTTTATGGACACAGCTTATTCCTCTTTTCACTTTAGAAATGAAGTTGGCTGCTGCTGCAGTGACCCTGACCTGTCTATATCCAGGGTCTACAACCATGACCATCTTAATGTCGTCTAGTTCTGCCATTTCCTGTGTCCAGGATCTGTCCAACCATTTCAGTGTGACTGCAGTTTCAAAGCGTAGGGTGGGGGTAGGGGATGGGGAATGTTGGAGAGTACAGGAACTTCCATTTGCACTCACTCCCTTCTGAACTATAGGAAGGATGTTTTTGCTATTTACGTCTTGAGCTGAACTTGGAAGGAAATTGCAGAATTGCAGTGGAGGATTGTGAACACTCAGCCTGTACTCAGAGGGGCGGGGTCGCCACTGGCAAGTCGTCATTCTCACAACTTACCCGGTTGTGACTCTTATCTTGGTTTTGATCATGCTTGAGATAAGGGATTCTGTTTGTGGACTCAGTGGTGTGGTGCAGATCACAGTCAAGTGTGCACTGCCCGACGCTGCGGGAGGTGTTTGTCTGGGACACGCAGTCCACGAGGTTCAAATATGAATACAGCAGCTCCAATATACTGAGCAGATGATGTCTTGTTTTAAAGGTCCCATATTGTATAAAATGAGATTTCCATTTTCTTTTGTGATTATAAAGCAGGTCCAGGTTCTATATTAATACTGTGAAAGTATCAAAGCCTCAGTCCACAGAGAAATGCACACAGCCTGTATTCAGAAACTGAGCCTTAAAACCAGCCGTCAGGACTTCTGGAACTTTGTGATGTCAGAACAAAGCAGTCACCGCTCTCAGGCACGCCTCAAGACCCGCCCACCTGGACCCACCATCCAACCTTGCAGGATTTGGTTTGTCTCAGTGTTTACCTGAAATCTGCTATATTTTTATTTGATCACTCACAAAACAGTCAGCCAATCAGGGGAGAGTCTCAGATCCTCTCTTCTGATTGGCTGACTGGCCTGTTGTTACTAGAGCTCCAGAGAGAAGCCTGAGAGAGGAGATGTAAAACTACACTGAGATGGTTTTTGGTTCTTAAAACCACAAATACATCTTCTTATGAATATCAACACTTCAGATAAATATCTGATATTTTACTTTTTTTTTTTTGTTTTTTTTTTTGTATTTTTAGTTTTAATTCTTAGAAAGTTTGATTCAGTAGATGTTTTAAAGATGATATTTACATTTTAGATACATAAATAGTTGTTGACAATTTGGGAATAAACTAGTTGAGACTTGAGACTGCAACATAAATATGATCATGGTGTAGATTCATAAATAAATTGGGATTTTAAAGGTAACACGTTTGGTTGTGGGCGGATCACCATCAAAAAGAACCTGCACAATCACATCATGCTCATCACGGTTGCACATCTACCTCTATTGAAATCAAAAATGCAGAACTCCATGTCAGACTTAAAAAGAAGATGATGCGTGTCTGTTGTCATGGTTACCCGTTGTTTTGCATCGACACTGAGGGACAACTGGCAGGAACGGACAGTCCTGAGGGCATTGTCATTGATCTATGATGTTTCATGGTCCTGTGTGGACTGTTTTCATGGAGCCGGTCACCAGCTCGCCTGCTGATGTACTCTGCAGGAGAAACTGTGCAGAGTAATAAGTCAGAACCACAAGTTTAATGTGCACATAAGCACAGAGGTTTCTGTGGTTATTTTACAACACACTGGTGCTTGTTGCCCAAAATGTAACTAGTGAATCTGCCATCTGCTCAACATCTCTCCAGATGGAGGACACAGCTTTCAGATGACCGTCCTCTGACTTTAAATCATAATCTCAACAATTTTAGATGCTTTATTTTCTGTTAAGGCAAAGGCTGTGTCCCACTTCAGAGGCCGCATCCTTCAGAGGACACGGCCTACGAAAGATGCGGCCTTTGGTAGCTGTGGTAGACCCCAGAGGCCGAACCAAAATGAGACAGTTTGGCCTATGGAGGATTTTCGATTTGTGTCACCGACTGTTTCCTCCCTCATCGTTGCATTATAAAGTGCTGCTCCTGACCCAACTCAATACTTGCATTTAAAAATGTAATCCTCTTATTCTTTGTGGTGTTTGCTTTCATTGCCAGCGCGCAATGAATCTTGGGATATGTTGGGCCATGAAGGATCCACCCGCTGGATCCTTTGTCGCCCAGAAGAAGAAGGACGTGTTTCCTAGCAGAAGGAGCCTTTGAAATGGGACAGCCTAGCTGTGCTGCTGTGGTGCAATCGGTATGATTTTATTAATAATGAAAATGAAAGTTGTGTATATATCCCTCAAAGTGTAGTACCAGTGTAGTGACACCCAGCCTCTAGTAATCAGCAGATGTTAAAATGCATGCAAGTCAAAAGATCAGCCAATGGCAACACAGTCAGTCACTTGATGGCTCAGGCCACCAGCAGACTCTCAGTGGGCTGTTGTGGGTGAAGGATTCAGCTGGTAAAGCCCCGAGCCAGTGAAATGCCCTGTGTTTTCTCTGCAAATGGGTTTTTGTTTTTTTTTTTGTTCATACGAACCTGCTAAAATTCACTGAAGCTCCAAATGTACAGGCGAGTTAATGTACCAGCACTTACACAATCACTTCCTCAACACTTGTGCACACTCAGCTGCAAGGCCACGCCGCAGCACATGTCCGTTCAGTTTCCATTTGAGCAAACAGGGCAGTGAATGGTTGTGTTTTTATCTGCTCTTCCTCAGCTGACCTAAGCCCTGGGGTGTCTGTCAGCCAGAGAGAGTGGACTGTGTCCCAGCCTCTTTGTCCCCGCAGTATCCTATCGCTGCTGTGTGTGGGTGTGTACACAACCGTAGCTGTCATATGGCATTGTAATAATTGACTGATAAAGTAATCACCTGTCAAAATGTAAAATACCTGTCTGAATGAGTGGAATCACATGAGTGTTTTTGAAATGTACCACGTCAGCTCATTTAGTGGAACAGGTCGTAAAAACACTGAACAGAAATGTAAACACTTTTGTTTTTGCTTCCAGTTTTCATGAGGGTTTGTTTCTTACATTTCATCCATGCACCTGACAGGCGTGGCATATCAAGATGCTGATTACACATTGTTGCACAGGTGTGCCTTGGGCTGGTCACAATAAAAGGCCACATTAAAATGTGCACTTTTATTTTGATAAAAGGTTTTATTAGGCACTGAACTGTGAAGACAGTGTAGGAGAGGTAAACCCTCTGTGTGTGTAGAAAAAAAATCTTAGATCTTTTAATTCAACTCATGAAAAATGAGTCAAAACACAAGTGTTGTTAATGTTTTTGTTCAGTATATATGGATATAAATGGACATAAACACGAACCCCAGTATCGCATCTTTTTAATGGTACACATCAGTTTAATGTGTCCACAAAGAAATGCTGAGCAGTGGACAGTATGTTCTTACATGGTGTATGTATGTTTCCCTTCAGGACAGTAGTAGTCGGGACTTTAGGCATCGCAGTGATGACTGTACGTCTGTTGGTGGCTCCACCTCTGGTCCAGCTGTATTTTGTGTTTAGTACTTATCAGAAAATGCTAACATGCTAAACTGGGCGGTAAAAATAACGGCACAAAATCACCCCGAAACATCAGCATTGTCGTTGTGAGCATGTTAGCTTCATGATGCTAATTTTTAGCTCATATCATTGCTTTGCCATATACAGCTTAACCTAGCCATTAGCCTGGCTGCTGATAGTCTTGTTTTGTGGTTTACTCTTGGACCAGTGCCACATCTGTTCATACCTGATATAAAACTGTCAAACTGCTCAGACTGTTGTTGGTTTGATAAAGAAGATTTTTGCCTAAAAAGCTGGAAGATGTTAGAAAGAGGTTAGACCGAGGAGATGGTTGGATGAAAGGTGGAAACTACTTTTCATGGCAACATCTTCAGCTTGTACATTTCTGTCAGGGAGACAATTCACTGGACGATGATCTGACTTTATCCAGCACCAGTATCATACTTTGTCTGAATCCATTATGAAGTTCAGTGTGTCCAGAAACCGGATGGCTGCTGACACGCGCTGTCCCTGATCACCAATACTGTCAATGCTGCCACACATGGTGTCAGCCTCTCTCATGTCACTGAGGGTTTTCATCAATGACTTGCATCTAAATCCCCCTGGCTCTGTCACTGGGCGGGACATTTGAACTGAGGTCCCTTCCCCTCTGACCCGGCGTGAGGTCAGAGCAGCTGGATTCTTAGCGTCATCCACGCTCTGTCAGAATTATCTCTGAGGAAACAGGACGTGACTGTGAAGCTGTTCATCATGTTGTGAGATGAGTGTTTCTTGTTCTCTGCTCTTATCTGGTGGATCTAAATATGTTGGACCTCAGTAACTCCTTCAGCACAGTGTCTGGTTAGAGCCACACTGATTAGCTCTGTGATGGCTGCTTTACTGAATCACTTTAAGTGGGAATTACCGTCAAAACTAAAACTGCTCTACAATCTGTACACATGAAGTGTGCGTCTCAGGTTGAACTAATGAAACGCTCGGTGATGTTTCGTGGTAAAGATAAAGAGCCATCAAGCTGTTTAACGTGCAGTGGATTTCATCATGAGAAGTTGCAGTTGAGTCCATCAGTGTTTGCTAATTGTAAATACAACTTGTTTAAAAACCCAACAGCTGACGGGACAAATGACCTGAAATATCTGTTTGATTTTCTCCTGGAGAAAGTACAGAGGGGGGTGCAATATGACCTTTGCCCCCTGAGTGGCTCTCCCTTGATAAACATGACTGAGATCATTCAAGTTAGTGCCAGTGACCTTTTGGCAAAGTTTAAGAAGATTTCCCAGCCTATGCTGAGGTTCCCAAACCGACAGATCACTGCAGAAGTTAAAGAGATGAATCAAATATTTTCAGGAGTGATCTGTCCCCTCAGCTTTCTCATGGAGAACAGGCTCTGATTGGCTGGTGTGCAGATGAAGTCAGTGTTGTGTTAGAGTTTGATGTTGGTCAAAAAGAAGTTGTGTGTGGGCTGTGGCGTTCCACAGAATAGCCCCGCCCATGATTCACGAACATGCTTGGGCAGATGTCAGTGTTGTTGATGTGCACTGAAAAAGTCGTACATCGGAATCATGACACCAGGCCTCCAGTCATGCGTCTCCTACTCACCCGCAGTCTCTGGTAATCAGGTGACCTCTGCCCCGGTTAGAATTAAAGATGAGAGATGGTGATGCTGACACGTGTGAGATGATGTTTGTGTGTCTGTCGGACTTGTCCTGACCTGAGTGGGCTGCCTGTCGATGCCCTGGCTCGTCATTGTCCTCCGGGCCAGTGATGATGATGGCGAGTTGTTTCAGAAACATTTGATCTCAATGAGAGTTTCAGTAATGTCCTGACAAGTCTGGCTGTTAAGCTGCTTTCTTCAGCTCTGCCGCAATCTCTATGACCCTGTGTGTATGTGTGTGTGTGTGTGTTTGTGTGTGTGTGTGTTTGTGTGTGGGTGTGGGTGGTTTTCAGTGGTATTTCAAACGACGCATGTTTGGACTGTTAACAGTGATGGATTTAGAGTCAGCATGTGAGGTTGCAGAGTCTCTACAGCTCCCAGAGACTGTAGACGTGTGTGTGTGTGTGTGTGTGTGTGTGTGTGTGTGTGTGTGTGTGTGTGTGTGTGTGTGTGTGTGTGTGTATTATCACATGTGTACAAACAAAGACATGGTGCACCCTGTTTGACCTACATCTGCCTGCCTGCACCACTGCTGAGACATGAAGGAGCCTGCTGCTCAGACACACACACACACACACACACACACACACAGTGTAGCTACTCTCTCTCTCTTATTTAATTATTTTTCCATTTCAGTTGCCAGACAAGCTCATTAGCTTATTAGCAGCTAACATTAGCTGCTAACCAGGCAAATCTGAATTCCTGCACTGTTATGATGAGGCTCTGAGCCTCTCTTCTGATTGGCTGACTGTTTTCTGAGTGATCAAATAAAAATATAGTAGATTTCAGGTAAATACTCAGAGAAACCAAATCCTGTAAGGTTGGATGGTGGGCCCAGGTGGGCGGGGCTTGGTGCGGGGCTGAGAGCGGTGACTGCTTTGTTGTGACATCACAAAGTTGCAGAAGTCCTGACGGCTGGTTTTAAGGCTCAGTTTCTGAATACAGGCTGTGTGCATTTCTCTGTGGACTGAGGCTTTGATACTTTCACACTGTTAATATAGAACTTAGACCTGCTTTATAATCAAAAACACATTTATACAATATGGGACCTTTAATTTTAGACAGTTCTTTGTCTGTTTGTCATGTATGAATCAGATCAGGGGTTAAATTAGATTTCGATTTGCTCTCGAATGCTCAAATGTTTGTTAGAGAGTTTCAAATAAATAAATAGATTTTCTTTTAAAAGTTTGACCTCCTTTCCCTCAGTCAGACTCTGCTTCATTAGGACTGGATGTTTGACATTTTCTGCAGATATATTAATTTCTTATTTATTTCAACAAAACCCTTTTAGCAAAAGTTCTCAGGTGTTATATTGTTGTCCACACACATGAATCCGTATAACAGCTTTGCCTGATAAAGGTCTAAATAAAAGACTGTGTGGGCTCCTGCTATTTTGGTTCATGTATGTGCAGCAGCACAAACCAACTGGCTGGTGCTGAACAAAAATCAGAGGCTGAAGTGATTAAAACTACACTTTCAGACACTAACATCACTGGTCTCATCGCGCCGCACTAATCATGGTGACACATGACGACACCAGCTTCTCTCCAGAGAATCATGTCGGTGTGTGGATGGTGCAGGGCGGAGTCTGCAGCCAGAGGCGGAGGATTTAACACTTTAACACAGATTAAACACTGATTTAAATGCATCTCCTGTCTGGAGTCTATAATTAAAATAGTTAATCTACATTTAAAACAGTATTCTGTCATTGCTTGTATTTCATCAGACTGATTGATTGATTGACAGATTGTGGTTCTGAAACACCTACTCCCGGTTTAAGAAAACAACCAACAATCTTCTTCGTGGTGACTGATTTGAATGAACCTCTTACCTGGTGGCGTGTCCCCTCCCACCTGTGCACCTCGTGCTCTGTGCTTATTAAAATATCACACAGACAGACAAAGTGAGCTTCAAGGTCAGAAAAAGACCAAACAGCTGGAGCTCTGTTTGTGCTGATGGTTGAACCGTCATGAAAACATTTAGGACTTGGTGCTTACAGAGGTACAGGTCAGAGAGGTAATACAACAAAGTCCTAACCACAAGCTATGTTGCTAACATGCTCACAAATCATGGTGGTTTCACAATCACAATTAAACCCCTTGCACAACTCCTCATTTTTCCTTGTAAACATGTTTTATCTCTTAATCAATCAATCCTGATGAAGGTACGATAACTGAAAACACTGGCGGAATAAAACTTGGTTTATTGGAAAGAAGTTTATGCAGCATGTTTAGTTTTAGTGAACATGTTTGATGGTCTCCTGCAGGAGGTCACCTCCTGAAAGAGAACAGTCCAGTTCATCTTCCCCCTCTTACACTGACAGATGAGAAGGCCTGTATCAGTTCCATCTGAGAGTATCGAGTGCAGAGTTAAGTCCAGGACATGTTTAGTTTATTGTAAGGCAATGACTGAAGAGAGAATGAAACTGTGAGTCTTTCTCTGTCAAATGTGAAAAAAAAATCCTCGTTATCATCCCAGAATCTATTTTTATTAACTTTGTGAATCTGTCTTGGAGTTTTTTTTTTGATCCACCACCACAGGGTGTAGTGACTGTATGCGGCTCTCAACAGTCCTCATAGTGTGAGGCTTAACTGTTGACCTTTCTGATGCTGTGGCATCTCAGGTGTTCATGTTGTGAATGGCTGCAAGTGGGTTTCATAATGTGGAGTGGAGAGAGGTGTGTCTTAGGCTCAGGCCGATATCTGATAATATCCAAAATTGCAATATCCTTCACCATATGGGATATTGGCATGTAACAAATAAAACGTGAAATACATAAATATAATTATATGTTAAAAGAAAAACACTTGACATATAAAGTACAGTAATATAATTATCTATACAATACTGTGATAATATTGTATATTGTGATATTTTTTAAATTTTCATTCATTGCGTGCTAATAACTGGGTTTATTTCATTTTCCTTATAATCTTAATCCAGTTTATATTTGTTAGAGGGAGCTGGAGCTTGTTGAGGCCTGAAAGGGAAAGTCCAAGGACCAAAACTGGTGAGAAAGGAGGTGAAAGAGACAAACCAAAGGCTTTCATGTAGTGGGGGATGGGTGTTTGGGTGGGTGGGGTGTATCATACTGAGGAATGACAGTCAGTCAGTGCAGGGAGTGAACTGACGTGTCCCTCACAAACACATTCAATCCTGTCAATATAGGATTGGAAATGAAATCAGCCCCCTAGTAGGAAAAATGATTGAATGGACTGTGGCATAAGTTGTGTGTGTGTGCATGTGTGTGTGTGTCGGGGGATTTGGCACTAACATTGTCACCATCTGCTGACGGCAGAGAACATTAGAGTACAGTCCCCTGTGTGCATTAGAGGAATGTCACATGCCCCTGAGGATTTCTGGGACATCACTGCCTGCGGCCTGAAGGAGACGGACTCTGACGCCCCCGAGGACGACAGGCTGTTTATCTGCAAACACAGAATCTGTGCTGGACAGGATTTAAATAAAATTTGCACTCATCTAATTAGCCATGATGTTAGGAAGTGGAGGCTACAGTGGAGAGGAGGCTCTGTCTCACTCGCCCTCCCTGCCAGTAATGAAGTCCACGTTAAATTGAAGTGTGGACATTGGCCTGAAGTCTTGTTTGCGTGGGCTGCACACATGGAAAAACGAATGAGAATTACATTTTTTTTAAATCTTTTTTTAGGCTTTAAAAAGGAAACAGTGTGTTTTCCTTTGTTTTAATCTTAAAATGGGAAATTTAGTAAACAAAGGAAACAAAACCAAACACTGAGTTGTTTCAGCCTGAGCTGCAGCGAGCAGACGCAGTCAAAGGAGGCGGCGGATTTCAAGGAAGAAGTAATAACCTTGATTGTCAGGTTTATCAGTGATGACAGATGGTCTGTGGCCTCTTGAATGTCAGAGTGACCAACACTCAATCCTTTTTGTTACCAATGTGTTTTTAACATCATAGAGTCAACACTTAACCTGTGATACGCTACAAAACAGATTTTCCCAATTAAACTACAGTTTAATAACTGATTTAAGAGGAGACAGTAACTCTCATGTTTCCCTGCTGGACTCTTTAGTTTGATATATTCATGCTGTACACCGACATCTGGTGGCCACAGAGCAGCTTCATTAGTCATTTAATACCTGCAGGATCACTACTGAATGACTTAAAGTAAGAGCACAGTCTGTCCCGAGCGCAGCCAGTCAGCAGTGAGTCAGCTCCGTTAGCGGCTGGTTGTCCTCGTCGTCATCAGTGATGGAGGAGATCAAACAGGCAGCAACATGATCACATACAAACCCACACCAGAGGTGATTATGTAAGAAACAAAGAGTCATAGTTGTGTCTACGTGACACAGGAAGGACGTCTTCTGGGAATAACTGGGTTTTACATACACACACCACAGTCAGGCTGCAGATGAGGAAGAACTCTTCATCCTGCTCAGAGAAGTGAAGGTTATGTTAACGTTAGTGGAGCTGATGCTTCCTCAGGTTATTGCTGCTGATTCATTATCATTACAGGGCTTAGTCCACTGAAGTGAATAACACTCATAATGTTTGTGGGATTGTCACACAGGCTGCAGGCCCTCTGTCATCACTGGTTCATATCTGTCAAAGACTCGTCTCCTCAGAAATCATTCACATAACGGCTGCATGCTGTGGTCACTTTCTGCACACGTGCACGGCAAAGAAAAAAAACAGGTTTTTTTGGTTTTGCTTTACATGAAAACAAAGGTTTTCCTTTTTGTGACGCTTAGAAAAAAAAGAACCACAGACTGAGTCCCTTCAGTTTGTGTCCTGCTGACTGATGTTTCCTGGAGAATCCTGTGGTGATGATCTCTTCTCCTGTCTTTACGTCCTGATAAATGTCTGTTTGTTGGCTCTCACTCTCTGCTTATATGCAACAACCTGTATAGCCTTCCTTTGTGTGGTTGAATAACTGGGAGATGAGGCTAACAGGTGATTTGTTTGGCTGGTGTGAAGTTTTAGACGTTCACATTGCTGTGTTCTCTCAGCTGATCTGACTTTACAGCAGCACTTATACACTTGCACACGTGACGCGCTTCTTTGCCATTCATAACGTTTCCAGCCCCCCTCCCACGCTCCATTCATTTCACAGCACACTTTGTTTGCACTCTACCTACATCACTTTGGTGGTCACTCCCTAGAATATCATGGCAGCTGCTGGGTAATAATGGAGGCTTTGTGTGGTTGAAGGATCCTGAAAGCATGCAGAGCGTTTCCTGGTCCTCTGGCTCCACCTTGAGGTCCGGGAGTGGAAGTGGCAGGAAACACGACTGAGCTGCATCAGATCATTATGTGGTTAATATCTGCTGCCTGGGGATATGTGTCTTCATGTAGGCGGGTCGACGGTGTGTGTTTGGATTGGAAGGATCAGGCGTGCTGGTGTAGTGACAAATGAAGAAAACCTCACTGTGAAGTCAGTCCCGTGTTATTGACCGTGTTCATTTATTCAACCCTGTCTCATCCACAGCACATGCAGATATTCACTGAGTGTATAATGTTCTCTTTTCCTGCTTAAGGAGGAAATATATCTGTAGACATTTGAGTTGACTTTTTCAATATTTACCCAAAACACTGACCTTTCTCTGATCCCTTAACTAAAGGTTTCATAACTTTCACTAAAGCTCCAGCTGCTGTGGGGGGAAACATGAAACACACTTTTACAGCTGCTCTCAGTATAACCGTTTTATTTGGGCGGTGAACGTTCTGGAAATGGCTTTACAAAAACTTCTCAAGGTGCACGCACTTGATTTTTCCAAAGCTTTCAGACACATTTCACGGCCTTCACCATCATGTTATGTAGATCTCTGTGACAATTGCGAAATTTTTATCTGCTACAAGATACGGCTGAAAGCTCTATAATAAGCACTCAAGGGTCTTGTGATAAAATCTTCAATGTCGCAGTTATTTCCAACTTCCTGAATAAACGCTCACTCTTTGCAAATAAATTGATATAAAGACAATTTATGTTAGAGTTCATTGTTAACTCTGTCCTGCAAATTATTTTTTATTTTTTTCTCATTTAGATTTTTACCTTTATCTTTATTTAATTTTGTAATATGTAAACTATAATGATATATATTATTAAAAAATATGTGAATCATAATATACAATAATATAGTTATACCTTATAAACGCATGAAATGTGAAATAAAGAATATAAAACAACACCTGAAACATAATATACAATAATATAATTGTATTCTATTCTATTATTTAAAAAAAACACCTTAAAATTGTTGCATCATCCAACTTGCTGTGGTTTTGTAATTGAAAATGTTCATTGCGGTAAGAATCTGTATTTCTTTAACTGTCAGTCTGAAGCCAACTGAACATTTATCTGTAATAAATGTGTCTTCTAATAACTAATCTCTTTACTAATAAGAGAATATACTTGACTGGGAGGTTTTCATTTAACTGAAAACAAAGTTTTGAGAGGCAGCATCATGAGGAAGACAGTCCTGATCTGTGTTTCATTCATTGTCAACAGTTCGTGAACCCTGCGTGTTGTTTCCGGCAACATGTTGCACTCTGCTTCTGCTTTTCTTTAAGCCGCCTTCTTCTTCCTCTCTGCTGCACAGAGCGCTTTCATACAGGAAGACAGTGCAACTTACAACACACTGAAATCTCTCTATATATAGTGTTCCAGTGCAGTGTGTTCACTGAATCAGATGGTAGGAGAAGCAGACGGAGCCGATGAAACAGCACAGAGAAGGTTTGGGTTGGATTTGAGGTTCAGACAGCTGTGTTCGTGGGATTAAAGTGCAGAATGATGATTGGACGAAGTGTAAAGGTACGTTACCGGCGTTACCAGATTGGACAGAGCATCATAACTCTGGTGTCTGCAGATATTCTTGAACGAGCAAAGCTCAAAATTTGAACCACCTCATTTTTAAAATTAGAACAGTGAGCATGAACGGTGCCACCAGACTGATTTGCCTCTTGGCGTTAGCTGTCCGGCTAACTAACAAAGCTGCTGAGCCACTGTGTTGTAATAAATCTGTCTGACAGAAACTCACAACTGTGACGTTGCAGCAGGTTGATGGGGCTGGAAAATGAGTTTAACTTAGCCTTTCTATGGACAACCATGATTAAACCAAGACTAAACCATTAATAAACCAAAATTAAACACTTATTACCCTTTTGGAAAAAAAGCAGTGTGGTTCAAGTTTCACCAAATAGTGATTTCTACTCTCACCACTTCTGTACTTTACACATGGTTTTAATAAAGCAAGAGTTCAGAGCCCAGAGAGGTCAAATAAGCAAGCATTCTGTTCAGCTCAAAACTGGAAACAGATTTGTGTTTAAAAACGTTATTTTTCCTCACAAATGAATCATCTCATGATCCCTCAGATTTGTCGTGTGACCCTTTGATGGGGGGGGTGACCCCCAGACTAAACTGAATTTACACCTAACTGCATATAAAGTAGTTAAAATTAGTAGTTAAATTATAATGCTGCTTACAGCCTAATAATTTCATGTGTAATAATAAATCAGTCACAGGGATGAAACAAGTACTTTTATCATTTAAGTTATTAAGTTGTGACCATTTGGACTCCAACGTATATATATGTATATATATAATATTCCCATCAGCCTCAGCTGTACCCTCTGTTTATTGCTAATTGGCGTTAGCATTTCAATAACTAATAATAAACTAAGATGGTGAACATTGGAAACATTAAACCTGCCAAACATCAGCATGTTAGCATGTTAGCATCATGATGTTAGCATGGCTGTAGAAAATTTTATTCTCGAAAATGTCATTGCTGAAGTGTTTTTGTGGTTTGTTCACCCCAGTCCTGTTCAGACGTTAGCTGCAGCTACGTAGCAAAATACAGCTGCATGTTGGTTTTAATTTGCACTGTCCAGGGCAAATTAGCTTCACTCACATCTTTACATGAAATCATGCTGCTTCTAACGTTTGCATTGAAAACTCCTGTAGTTATTAACAATGTTAGATTAATTTTTATTGCTCATCTACTGACATGTATCCAAAACTAGCATCATATCTAAACAAACAGTGTCCCAGAACTGGGTCAGACTAGCTCCTAAGACACCTGAACGCACCACAAGCTCAGTATCCGAGCCTGAACTACAAGATGAGCAGTCGTCCACAGTATGGTCTCAGTTACATTCACAGACTCTGTGCTGTGTTTGCTTACACACAGACACACATACAAAGAAGCAGCTGAAATGACAGCAACTGCAGAAGCATGTGTTGAACACTGTGGCTGCTGATTGGACTGTGGAGGCGGTCTGGGGATGGGGGGTTCATGACAGACCTGCGGTCCAGGTTGGAGAGCAGAGGCTCCTATTTTTACCCCCACTCAACACGCTCATATCACTACAGCTGTCCCCACATCTCTTGTCTGTCCTCTGTCAGGAATAGCCAGCCAATCAGAGCCCTCCCCCCTCTCCTCGGCTCGGCTGTTTCGCTCTGCGCTCTGTTTCTCGAGCCGCTCGCTCACACCTCCTCAACTTTGGCCACTTTTTCATTTGCTTGGTGACATCTGGGGGAAACAGTTGTGGAATTACTTCGCTAGCAGGTAGAACAATTTGTGATGAGGTTTTTGTCAAGAGCTGAGTCTTTAGAGGGAAACGTATGACAGGTCTGGGGCTCCGAGGCTCCACAGCCGGTGGCTCTATTTTTAGACTAGAGTTGGCTGAGGGGTAAGAGGGGGGCTGCTTGAATGGTTTTCTAACTGACAGTAACATTTTACAATAGCAGCTTTTGTGCCATTGTGACAATGACTCCTTTCCCACAGTTAAAAAGTGGAACTGTGTGAAATGTAAATGTGGTTGGTGGTTGTGGATTCATGTGCAGCGGGAGCTCAGCTGCTGGTGTCACACTGGTCCCACGTTCATGTTGTGCCACTGGTTTTCAGTTCATCTTTAACATGTGAAGTTTGTCTGGGGGGGGTGTTGATTGTGTGTGTGTTACTATGATTTTAGGGTGTGTTTTGTATCAGATTCAGACTTTGATGCGACAGTAATTCAGTCTTATTGTTCATGGACTTTTAGCCAAACCGTATCATAAATCTTGGTCATTCTACAGATTTCTGTTCAGTTGAATTATTCCATGTTAATTAGTGCACATCTGCCACATGTTGCCTTGTTTTCTATCATTATCCACACACATTAAATTCACTGGATTCTTTCATTGTAATTATTTATGGCCTGTTTTGACTGGAAGCTCTTGTGATGTAGGAATTCACCTCCACATCTCTGTGTTTTGTGATCATTTAAAAAGTCAAGTTTGATTCATTTAATTTACTGACTTCATCCCAGAAACATTTCTAGATAGAATTGAAACATAACGCTTCATTCTGAGGTCAGTTATCAGCCAAAATGGATCTGAGTTATCATCAAAAAAATCTACCTCAGGCTCCAGAAGAATGAAACAAACCAAGGAATCTGTGTGATAAATATGATTTCTAACCTGCTAATTCACACTGAAGTAACGTCATCACATGTTGGTGAAAAAAAGGAGGTTGTTTTTGTTGGAGTTGTTGATTTGATTTGTTTTGAGTCGAGATTCAGATTCATTTCCTCCAGGTCTTGAAGAGAAAACTCAGTTTGTCTGAGTTTTGTTTATCTTTCCTATGAGTATTAACACTTTGAGTATTAACTTGAGACCCATTTAATCATGTTGAAGTCTGGATTCAGTCTTATCCTGTGTGAAGACTTCCAGGGGGTCCACAGGTAATACAAATCTTGACCTGTTACCCGTCACATCACAGCAAGCGAGGCCTTAATTCAGGAGAACATGAGTTTTCACAGTTTTTCCATCTTTGTGTTTCCTAAAGTCCAAGTTACACAGAATCGTCTCAAACCTGGAAACAGATGTTTCTGTGGCTGCTGTATAAATGGTGAATGTTGTTATTCAGAGAACAGAAGTAAAGTTGTCAGAGATATTATAAATTTGTCTCTTTGTGTTGTAGCTTGAAGGAGTCGTCATCAGTAGAGATGCTTCAGATTCTCTGTCAGTGCGTCTCTAAGTGGTTTATAGCTGTTTGCGTTGGATGTTGACTCAGCTCGGATTATGTCCCGCGTATGTTTGCGTTCGTCTTGTCTTTTTCTTGTGAGGTGATGTGATTTACGAGTCGGGAAGGTTGGTCTCAGGTCACACAACAGCTTCCCTAATGAGTGAGTGGAACACACTCTGTTACACTGAGGTCATGGCCCTGGTTCTGGGGTTGAGGAGTGAAAGGTGTTACAACGCTGTTGGATGTGGGTGTGTAGTTTTATTTATAGTTTGGGTTAGAACTGCTGTCTTTTCTGTGTGGATGTAGATTTTCCTGTAGGGAACGCAGTAGCAGTCTTTGTACGGTATCTTCAGTTTGGGACATAAAGTCTTCACATTAAAAGCAAGTCGTCTGTGATGTGTGACTTCAACAGCCGTCTGTGTCGGTTTTATTTCCCGTGTTGGCCCTTCTCTGAGGGAGTAATCAGCCCCGCAGCACCACTATCTAATCCAAAAATAAGCCTGTTAGTCAGTGTGCTAATTCAGTGACCACTGATAAAACCCTCTAACCCCGAGCCAGACCCCGGGCCCTTTCGTGAAGCCTTAGTATATGAACCAGGATGCGTCTGGGTCCCTTTTATTAATCCTGAATTTCCTGATTTCTTTATTTCATCTCAACCACATCAGCCGATTAATTATTTTGCCAACTTCAATTTTAATTCATTTCATATAGTGAGGGGCACAGAAAGTACCGGATACACTCCGCCCTCTCCACCTGCTACCTCTGCACCAGCTGTTGGTCACTGTGTCTTTTAGATATTGAGTGTGTGATTTCATCGTGTGTGTAGCCTATAAAAGCTTAACAAACTCTGAGGTGAACTCGGTCGCTGCTGTGCCTCCATGTCTGACAGCTTGGTTGAAATTCAGGAGTCGAGCTGTTTGTTGCATTAACAGCTGCTGCGACCTCCCCAGCTTTGTTTTGTTTTGTAACCCTGCCGCCACACATTGTTCTCCACAGGAACCAGATCAATATTCATGAAAGAATCGCACTGACCGTGCAACTGTGGGAGTGTTTTGGGCAGAATGTGAGACTCACCAAAACACATACATTTTCAAGTCGATTGTGATTTCTAAGGGAAAAATTAACGTGGAGATGTGTGTGTGTGCACAGATTTGTAAATCAGAGTATTTTTTCCCTGTCTTTTGTGTGCATGTAAATGTTGCTGATGCTCATGTTACTCCAGTCCAGATCAGATCTACAGAGTTTTATGTACAAATGAATTATTGAATTATATGAAACACTTATAGTTATGATCATGAATTGTCTCCACACAGGTTAAAATAATCCTGTGTGTTATATTTAGGTTTTAATTTTTTTGAGTGGGGGCTGCTTTTTCATTTCTCTAAACTTCTCTAATCTCCTGTTCATTTCCTAGATCCTCTTCATTGCTTTGCCATCTACATGTGGCTCTGCCTACATAGAAAATATTCTGTTCACATGAAGCTCCTAATTTCTGTTCATCTGTCCCTGTGTATTCTCACCATTCTTCCTCTCCTAGCTTCCCTCCACATCCTCCTCCTCCTCCTCCTCCTGCTGCTCTTATCTCATCAATCACAGCCCATGACAGCAGATCAGCCAACATGGCATTCTCATCTCGCTTTTCCTTCTGGGAGCAAAAGGGAAGTCTCATTTGGACATTTCATAAAGCATTTTTTTTTTCACTGCATGGTTTTACATTGTGGCATAAAGTGTGTGGCCTTTGGTGTGTGTCACAAAAAGAATTTGATGCCTTTCACTCTTATATATTTATATATATATATATATATATATATATATATATATATATATATATATGTGTGTGTGTGTGTGTGTGTTAGAGTAATTACCAGAGGTGGAAAGATTACTGGAAACTAAGACTCAGGTGAAATGCTATTACGCATTACATTTTTAAAGGGGGGAAGCAGGGAAAATATAAATAAATAAATAATGATAACTATTTTCATTTTATTTTCAATTGTTTATTATTGTAACCATAACACCATAGTCCTCTAACCTTAAGTTAATTAAGTTAATTTGTTTTAACCCAAACCACAATCTTTTGCTAGATCTAGCCAAATAATTTGTGTACCCTGCCCCTGGGCTGAACAAAAAACAATAATGTCATTTAAAAAATTTTTTTTTCACTGGAAAAAAATAAAATAAAATAATGTGATTTTTACTATACCAAAGAAGCATGTTCCTTTACATCTGGAGAATATGTTTTGTAGGCCGGGGCATCTCTGTAGCACCACAATGCTTGGCCATATTGTGAATTCCATAATATTTAGATTAGTTGTTCAGCCCTGCCTAAACCTAACCAAACCGTGACCTTTCTGCAATGAAGGTTCAGTATACCGTTGTTGGAGTCATACCATTATTATCATGACACGAAGGTCCTGTGTGCCTTCCACTGGTGTGCTCCTATGGGTTGTACCCATGTGTACCCAGTTTGATGGACTTGTTATGTAATGCACACAAAATGGCAACATTTTTAAAACATATTCAAAAAAGTACAGGTACACAAAAAACAACTGAGACTCAACGTAACTTGGTACTTCCACCCCTGGTAGTTGCCAATCTGCTGTGACCTTTTACCACCTAAACCATTTGCTTGATACTTAACTAGTTTCCAGTGCAGTGTGTACATCAATTTTTACTTTCCTAAAATAGTAGCAAAGAGTGTTTGTATCTAAAGAGACAGATGTTCAGTGCAAAAATTATTTTCATGCAAAACATGGCTCACAGTGCATGTTTGAGGTTTGCACGGTTGTGTGATGGACAACAGCTCCATATTGTGTCAAGGTTTTGATTTAGTTTCCTTATTCACACCAAAACATTTAGATCAAAGAAGAGAACAAGCCAGGCACCGCGAGTGTAAGTAAATATTGTCCTTTATTAGAGGTTTCACTCGGGTACATGGTTTCTGGTCATCACACCTAAGAGAAAATGTGTTCTTGCAAAAGTAGTTGCATGAAGCCCATTGACTTTGAGCATAGTAAATTATTTCACGAAAGGATTTTTGAACAGTTAAAATGATCTGTTATGTTAAGACATAACTGAAGATGTTGTTAGCCAGTCATGGACATGTACTTTATCCATAGAAATATGTTGCTTGTGCTTTTAAGGATGTCTTTTGCAGTTAGGTGCATCTTTTGTAGTCGTGATATTTGATGTGCGCTTGATGTTCTTTGATCAACATAGTCGTAAATGTACCATATCTGGTCAAATGGATCATTTTTTATTTTTGTTGGCATAAATACTTGATGCTTGGATTTTCATACATTATTCATGTCCTTATACTTCCTCTCTTTCTTCTTCATGAGTAGTCAGAAAGTGATGGGCTGCCCAACCGGGCCAAGTCAGTGCCAGCACTAGACCCTGGCAGAGGGTTATTCCGGGCAAAAAGTCCCTCACCAGTTTCCCCTACGGCATCATTAACCCGGGTCAGGAGTCCCTCCCCACCTAAATTCAGGACACCTATTAAAGTTCCAGAGCCACCGTCAAAGATGGGAGAGCAATGTAGGAGTCCTGAAACACCACAAGCTTCTTTAAGCCCAGAGCCAGATACAAACAATGAGAGAAAGCAAAATGGCATAATGGGTAAAAGCGTGGTCAATGGTGGAGCCAACAGTAATATCAAAGTTCCAGGCACCAGCAGCAACCACATGGATGCTACAGATGACCAGGGTCTGACACGTAAGAAAGTAGTAAAGGTGGTTCGCAGTGTTGTCAGGAAGGTCATGCCCACAGAAGAGACTGAGGCCACTAGGCCAACACAACCATCAGACAAGTCTCCGGAAGTGGCCAAGCCTGCTGCTGAACCAGTGAAAGCAGTGCCAGCACCAGCTTCAGTGTCTAAGCCTAAAGCCCCCATGATCCCAGAGTTTTCATTTAAACATGACGTCATCAAAACAGAAGACAAAGACGACATTTCACGAGGGTTGAAGAACCTCATGATCAGAGGCAGAACACGGGAGCCCCGCCCACGAGTACATAAAGATGAACGACCAGAGAAAATAGAGAAGAAAAATAAGAATACAGTAGAAAAAGTTGAGCAGGAAGAAAAAAAGGAGGAGCACAAAGAGGATAAAACTACCATAAAACCTCAGGAAGTCAATCAGAAACTCGCAAGCTCCGGTCCAGGTATACAGAGGGTCAAATCTCCTGTGGCTGCTGAAAACCCAACAAGCATTACGCCAACCCAACCGGCAGCTCCAGCTCCAGCTTCTTCCAAATCAACTCATTCCAGACCTTTCTCTCTCCCACCGGTTGTTGGCTTTATTCCCGCTTCCAAGCCCTTAACCTTGTCTCCACCACCTGGTTTCATACCTAAACCCAAACCAACTGCTGACAAAAAACCCACCCCCACAAATCCACCTTCTACCACTTCAGTCGCCCCAAAATCTTCCTCCCTGGCTCCTCCATCACGTTCCATCCCAGCCCCTAAACCCCCTCAACTTGCAACTCCTGTGAGTCCTCCCTGTCCTACTCCTGGTCCCCTGTCTCCCCCTCCAGGAGTCACTCCCATTCAGCCAACTGTCAGTCAAAAAGAGGTACAGTACAGTGTCCACACTTCGCATGTATGGTCAACATTTGAGACATTGATGTGAGAAGTGCATGGCAGTTTGAAATGCATGTTTGAAATAAAAGGGCACTGTGGTGTTTGTTTGCAGACCCCACATCTGTGTGTAACCTCAGTGTGGCACAGCTCCAGAGTCACTTGAAAGGCATTGAAAACTGTGGAACTAACATGAAATATTAATCACCTTCAAAATATCGAGGGAAAAGTTAACTGAGAATATTTTCTTCTTTTGAGCCACTGGTGGCAGGTCCATAGGTTGGTGATTTATTTGCTGTCCACCATTTCAGTTGTCCAACACTTTGATTTTAGAACAAGAAAGGGTTTCAGCATCCCAGACCTGACTGGGTATTAGTGTAATCCAGAACAGAGAATCCACTGCTTAACAATCAAAGCGTACCTTTTACTGTGTTGTATTTTGGAGGAGGGATGTATTAGATTGTACGTTTTGAGTTTGCATTGAGTTGCATCAGGGTTGGGGGTTCGCCCTCTGGTGGAAGGGCCTTAGAACAGCAATGTCTGTCCATTGTTTTTTGTTGAACATTGATTTAGCTCAGTGAAATTTATTCTGGCTCAGTGTTTTCACCTGCTTGGCTTGATTTGAACTTGGATCTAACAAATATTTTTCACTTAACCAGAAAATTGTATTATTGCGTGTGTGGATTTAATTGATTTTCTTGAGTGCATGCTGTTTGAAGCGACTTCATGCATTTTCTACTTGGACGTGGTCACTGGTCACGTTGATGACAGATGTGTTTGTGCAGACTGAGTTTCCTGTAAGAATCATGAGTTAAGACAGTTGTGGCTTTGAACCTTTTGTTTGTGTGTAGTTATAGGCTTTGCTTCATCTGTATCTGTGGGCTTAGTGTCATTGTGTTGCTTGCTGCTTTGACCTGTAGGAGGCACCGCTCAGTCCCACCGAGGAGGCTCAGAGACGACTGATGAGGATCTTCGGTGCCCCTGTAAATCACCTGGCTCCGTCTGCACATTATTGACGTCTTCTCTTGGTTTTATGTGTCTGTCGATGTTGCACCAACTAATCACCACGTCTAACATGCTCACTGGTTACTGGTGTTTACTTATAGAGACAAGCAGCAGAGGAAGGTATTACCAGGGTGTCTGTTGCCCTCCAGACCTTCAGAGCTCTAACCCTTGTTTCTCTAATTCCGATTCTCTGGGTTCCATCCCACACTTGTCTTGACTGCTTACTCATTCCTGTTTTTCCTGTCTGTCAACTGTGGCTGGTCTCAAAAGCTGAATCTCAGTTTCCCAGTTGAAGATTTAGACACCTTCCCTTGGCTTACTTTGGTAGACTAATCGGAAAATTTGTTACACACATTAGGGATGTTCTGATCAAGTATTTTGTAACCATCCATGAATCTGCTGATATGCAGATTGACGTTTTTGATGTTTTATTTACCTGAACTATACTGTATATCTGATACATTCAAATAGCAGCTGTAGGCAACTAAAACTGACACACTCCTATTTTCAAAAGCTACTTGATTTAGCTGAAGGGCTGAAAATAACCACATTCCGCCTGAATGTTTTAAACATGGAGAAGAATGAAAGGAGGGAAGGAAATCAGTCAGTCCTGTGTCAAATTCAGTTTGGAACAAAACACTGTTCAATAGATGCTGAATTCATCCAAAATTAGTGTCTGACAGTGTGTGAAAGTTACTGAATCCATTTACAGGTCAGTGGAGCGTGCAACAGAATTTAAGTCTCTGTAAATGATTGTTTTTTTTGTTTTTTATGCCCAGAGGCTAGGCTGTCAAAGACTGTTTCTCACCAAGCTGTTAATATCTTTGTATTGATTAAAGATGGAGTTGAGTCTTTTACTTTGAAACTCTGTAGTTCATTTGCTGGCCTCACCTTTCAAAATAGGTTAGATAGGCTTCTAAAATTCAGACTGGGGTACAAGCCCTATCAACATCACTTGTTGTCATAACCATAACTCCCTCCACCAACCACATGGATTTACACAATCCTGTGGTCGAGGGCTCGGCACTTAACCGTTTTTAGTGATGAGTTATTCTGTCCACCCTGACTCTGTTTCTTTAAAGCACGTCGTTCTCTTTCAATTAACATTTTACTAATGTCTCCCTCCACCCCATGGTTCCTTATTTCTAAGCCATTTTCTTTTTCCCATTATACTCATTTTCTTTGTGTTTGTGCTCTACATTCTCTCCATTCAAATTTCCATGTTGACCTTGTCTTCTTCCCTCTCCCGTTCTCCCTTCCCCTCATTCTCTCTCCTTCTCTCCATGCTTTACTCACACTGCATTCGCTGGCTGTCGTTGTCTCTCTGTGGCTAAGCTGGAGCCGGCAGTCAGTGTTTCGTCTTCTGTCCAAGCCCCTGCCCTTGCGGCCCTGCAGCCCCAGGGCTCCCTCCAGGTACAGCAGTCCTACCTCTAGGCCCCCTGGCTGGAACTCTAACTTGTGTGGCTTGGTGGAGTATAACTAACTTTCCCTCCCTTTTTCCCTTTTCCCCTCTCTGCAGTATTTCCAACATCTGTGTTAGACTGCAACCAATACAAAGAACTGTCAGCCTTTAAGATTTAAAGGTCCCATATTATATAAAGGTAGATGTCCATGTGTTTGTGATTATAAAGCAGGTCAAGGTTCTATATTAATACTGTGAAAGTATCAAAGCCTCAGTCCACAGAGAAATGCACATAGCCTGTATTCAGAAACTGAGCCTTAAAACCAGCTGTCAGAACTTCTGCAACTTTGTGATGTCACAACAAAGCAGTCACCACCACCCTCAGGCTTCCCCCAAGCCCCACCCACCTGGACCCACCATCCAACCTTGCAGGTTTCTTTGATCACTGAGAAAACATTCAGCTAATCAGAGGAGAGGCTCAGAGACTCTCTCCTGATTGGCTGATCGACCAGTTGTTAATAGAGGAGATGTAAAAATGTATATCTTCCAATGGATATCAAAACTTCAGATAAAAGACAGAAGTGTAGCATATGGGACCTTTAAGTCTTTGTGCTAAATAAGGCAAAAAATGTCCTCAACTAATGTTTGTACTCGGAACATAGAGGTGACATTGACAGTTCTTTACTCATCTGATGGTGGATTTTACCATTGTTCCCAAACCCATTGTTGACCCCTGAGGTCATTTCCTCGTTATGTCATCAACATGAGCTGCGATTTGAAACACAGGGGCATAATGTCGTTGCTTCTTTTAACCACACGTGATAGAAGCTGATAGAAGTGACCTGCATGGACTTGGTATCTTTTGAATTGAAGATGGTAACAGTGAGGGGTGGTACATTCACGTGTGGTGGTGCTTGTGAAGCAGTAACTGCGTGAGTGTTGTGTGGCGTTCAGGTGCTCCCAGTGCACTGACTCCAACTCCTCTTTGCTGCCATGCATCTATTTCTTTCTTTTATTCTTTTAATCCTTTAAAGCAGATCTATGAAAGACTGGATTTCTCTCTCGTGTGTACTGGATATGTATGACAGACTCAACGAAACCTCCATTTACCTGCGTGCTTATCTATTCATGTGTGTCTGTATAACATGTGTTGCTCATTTATAACTGTGACCTTTGACCTCCTCATGCTGGCCAAATCACCAGGGATCAGTGGAAGAGGATCCTGTGGCCCTCCTTCAGGCTTCTCATGCTGCAGCTAATCAGTCTCAGGTCTGGCCTGCACTGTGCCCGAGTGTGATTCACCTCCAGCTCGTCCTGTGTTCACCCTGCACTGTGGACTGTTGTGCTGTGTTGTGCATTCCCCCCTTTTGCTTGTGAAGTTCAGTTTGTCTTGTTTACTTTTCCCAATTTTTTTAAATGTTTGAAACTGAAGCAGTCATAAGTAGTTATGACTGGATTTGTTCTTTGGGTTTTCGTCCAAAAATATCTTTGGTTTATTTGCTTGTTTCTGAAATGAGTTTTTATTCTTTTAGTTTTATTGTTTATTCGGGTTTTATTGTGTTCACTGGGGTTTCTGTTAAACCCCCTCACACACCCCTGATGCTTGTTATATCAACTTATTTTTTTCACACACACAAACACATACACTCACAGTCTCACACACCCTGAAGGAGGACTGTGAGACCTTTGGGTTCACTGTCATCCACTGCATGGTCTTCATCTTGACAAGCCTCTCCCTCATAACCTTTCAGCATGTGCTGGTATCAAACTGGAAACACAAAGACCCAGTTTGACTCTGACTGGTCCAGTGATGTGACTTGATAATAATGATTTTCCTTGTCCTCTCTGTCCACCAGGTGAAGACAGAGGAGCAGATCGCAGCGGAGCAGGCCTGGTATGGATCAGAGAAAGTCTGGCTCGTCCACAAAGATGGTTTCTCCCTGGGTGAGACACGCTTACCTGAATTTTTTCCTCTTTTTTTTATGCACGTGTATCTTCGTCTTCATTATTCCATTGTAGGAAATTTAAAGAAACTAACTATTAAATAATTTTTGAAAAACAAATCCCATGTGAAATGATTAAATTGAATCTCGTCACTGCAAATATGCCATAACAGAATTCTTTAAATTCATTCAGAAGTGTATTTATATTTTCTTTTTCATTTTTTATTTAAAAAATCCTTGATTACAAAAGACAGTAAAAAGAAAAGACCAATACAACACAAATACAAAACATAAGGCCATAATGCCAGAGGTTACAGACAAACAACAAAACATATTAATATAATCTAGTTGTTGAGGAAATCAGACCAGGGGAGTTGGAATTGGGGAGGAGTTAAAGATGAAAGAAATAAAAGTAGGAGCAAATAACAAAAGAAATAAAACGATCCAAATTCTTTCATCACCTTTCTTGAGAGTGGAAAAATGTCAGTGTTGCACAAACAATAGTTTTAATATTTACTTATTACTGTCCTCAGTCAATCTGAGGAATTGAATGATGGGTATTGTTCATAATATATGATAAACTGTATTGTTATGTTTTATGTTTCTGTTGTTTTTTTTAATGATATTATTGTATTTTATGTTTAGATTGTTAAACAGCAGTTTAAAGTTTTATTTGTCACATGACAGGATACAGTGATACAGTCAGCAAAGCAGAGAAACGAGGGTCAGAGCCGGCAGGAGGGCAAAAAAAAAAAAAGAACTTGTCCTGCTTTTGTTTTTTTTTTTAATTGGCCAGTTAAGATAAACAGATGTTAACAGCTGTCAGTGTTTCCTGTCTCTTCTCTGTCCAGCCACCATGGTGAAGACGGAGGCCGGCGCCCTGCCTGAGGGCAAGGTGAAAATCAAACTGGAGCATGATGGGACAGTACTGGATGTGGACGAGGATGACATAGAAAAGGTGAGTGGGAGATCATGGTAGTGGACCAGTCTGGGTCCGATCCCGTGTCTAATTTTATTCACACTGTTCATCTGAACCAGTTTAATGCTTTTCTAGCAGAACATTTATTTATTGACATCAGTTTTTCATATTTCCCTCTGGGTGTCAGACGCCATCATGTGTGCACAGTACAGCTTCTATCACAGATCACTGCATGTCAATGTTAACATGTAATCATGTCTCATATTTTGTTGTGTTAATTATTTTTTCTCACAGGTTCATGTTTCACATTAATAAATGATCCCTCAGTCATTTCATAATAAACCAGAGTGAAGTGTAGTTGTTTGTTCAGCAGGAACCATGTAAAATTAAAAACATATAGATCCAGAGCTAGCTGCAGTTAGCCTGAAGCTAACAGGCACCAGCTGGCCCTGGTCAGTCTCTCAGAGAGTAGAGCTGCCTCCGATGTCCACAGAGGACACTGAAAGCCCTGAGGAATGATGGGAAAGGTCACATCTGCTGACTTCACCACAGCTGACTCCACAGTCAGATGTTTGAAAAATCAACTGGAACAAAACAACTTTGTTATTCGTGTCATCACCAAGATTTCAACAGTAATCACAAGTGGACAAAGTCATTTGGGTGATGATGTAATGATGTCATTGACCTTCCTGTTTAATGGTCTATATAAAGTAGAGTACATCAGGATGGGCTTTATTGAGGGGAAGAAGGGAAAGCAGAAGAAAGGAAAGAGGCGTCTTTACAGCGATGAGATAAAAGCTACAGGTGTCTCAGTGAACAGTTTATCTGATGACTTCAATCTTACTAACCTCTGCATTAAATTTAAAGGATAAGTTATATAATTTTCTTATTGTCGCTTGTAAACCCAAATCTGCAGTAACAGTGTTCCACAAGTTTTGTGTGTATCCAAACCCTTACACTGTAAGTCAACCCCACTTACACTGTTTCCCCCTGTTTGCATAATGATTGATAAAAACTGCAGCGATCAGCTGTTTTAGGATGAAACTATACATTTGCTAGCTGTTTTTTTAAAGATTAATGTCTCCAGTAGGACTCAGTGCATCTGAGCCTGAGACAGACAGAGTAAAGAAGTCAGAAACTACTGAGAGGCCGACCAATGCATCGTTGACAATAAGAAAATATAAAGTGACAGCAGTCTTATTCTTTGGAGGACGGAAATGTTCCTTCACACTCCAGAAATGGGTTCAGTCAGAGTTTCTCTGCAGGTTCAGAGATGAGTGTTAGTGATGATGCTGCACCTCCAGGTTATCAGTTAATTAAACATGTAGACTTAGAGGAAATTCATCACCACAGGCATCAACCAGATTCCTATGGTGTTTTCCCAGTGGCTCTGAACATTCCTCCACGCTGACGCTTGGATCCAGACGTAGATTTGTCCCTGGATCACTTCACAGCACCACCAGAGCTTAGACTGACTTCAGTTTGCACTAAAGTCCAGGGTGTTTAACAGTCTGTAGGTGGTTACCTGTCTACCTGTTGCTCGCTGAGTGCCATCACTCTCTCTCTCTCTCTCTCTCTCTCTCTCTCTCTCTCTCTCTCTCTCTCTCTCTCTCTCTCTCTCTCTCTCTCTCTCTCTCTCTCTCTCTCTCTCTCTCTCTCTCTGTGTGTGCAGGCCAACCCTCCCTCGTACGACCGGTCCGAGGACCTGGCCTCACTGCTCTACCTGAATGAATCCAGTGTGATGAACTGTCTGAGGCAGCGCTACGGAGGCAATCTCATTCACACCTACGCCGGACCCAACATGGTGGTCATCAACCCGCTCAGCACGCCCTCCATGTACTCTGAGAAGGTGAGCTGAGCTGAGCTGTTGTGACAGCAGTGAACCCATGGTTTTAGACTGACAGGTTCATCACTCACATATGTTGGGACACATGTTGTGTGACTAACACAAACACAAGAGTTAATTTAAGTTAAATAAGTCAGTAAACGTAACCAGTCTCCTGTTAAACCCAAACATCCACTGTGACCTGCTCATTACCACAGATGTTCTCATACCTTTTACCTGAGCCTGTGTGTCAGCTGATACCACATACTGATCCAGTACCAGTGAGTCAAAAATGATTTGAACATCTATATACTTGACCCTGTACAGATGTGATGTGATAGTTAATCATGGCTCAGGTTAAATCCTTTGTAAAACATGAACAGATACATAAATGCCATTGAAACTCTTTTAATATCTAATTTGACTGTCAATTGCTAATAATTTGCTCCTAACATTAGCTAACATTACACTATTTACCATGGATCAGTTCTTCTTCTCTGCTTTAAAACAGTAGCTGCCAGTTGCTGCCCAGAGCAGCTTCCTGTGTAGGCTACTTTTTTTAGAGCAGTGAAGAAGAATTGATTTCCGGGGAAACAGCGGTTTTACTTGGGTGTGAAAACTTAAAGTTTAATATGTGGCATTGGAGCGAGGCACAGACTCACTGATCCTCGTATCTGAGGCATCTCCCAGCAGCTCAACTCATTACATGGTCTTTGTAGCTCTTCATACAGCCTCACCTGACTTCCTAAAGCCTCTCTGGCTGAAAAACTTTGATGATTAAAGTACATTTCCAGCCAAGAGAAGGACATGGCAGTTATGTTACATAACTTTCTATACAGGTACCTTCTGTTTGGAGAACATGGAGAAATGAAAAAACACCTGGAAAAAAACATGAACATGCTTTTAGTCCGATTTAGACTGAGAGAGTTGGTGCACTTCAGCCTCTTGTGGCTGAAATGAGTATTACAAAAACAAACACTTTAAAAAAAATCCTGACAGTTTTTTCGGTGGCCGCTCAGGGCTTCCATAGAAACACAGTCTACGTATAAACATGTCATATGTTGATTACACTTGCAGACCACACGCTTTACAAATGCTGAGTAACTGCCTGAAGTGTGAGGACTTGTCCACTCACAGCCCTAACTCTGCATTTATTTCCTCTCTCTCTGTTTTTGTCACTGTCCTTGTTTTGTGCTCCTCCCCCCGCTGTGTGTTTCCTCCTCTTCCCCCATCAGGTGATGCACATGTTCAAAGGCTGTCGGCGCGAGGACTCGGCTCCTCATATCTACTCTGTGGCGCAGTCGGCCTACCGCAACCTGCTCACCACCCGGCAGGATCAGTCCATCGTGCTGCTGGGCAAGTCTGGCAGTGGCAAGACCACCAACTGCCAGCACCTGCTCCAGTATCTGGTCTCCATCGCTGGCAGCACGGGCAAAATCTTCTCTGGTGAGCCTGCAGACAGGAAATCACAAAAACACAGGAATACATGAACAGATCTCCGACATGTAGTTTATCCAGATTATCTGAGGGAGGGGAAACTGAAACTGAACATCAGAAATGTCACCAATAATCCATCATTGCACAGAAAAACTATGGCAAGTACATTGGGTCAAAGTTGAAGGAAGAAGTGGGTCAGCAGACTGATGGATGTTTCCAGCAGACAGTCAGAAATGATGATTCATGATGATTCTGTGTTTTATTCTCTATCCTCATCACAAGTGGTGACGGTGTTCAGTGTCCAGGCTACAGAGACGCTCCTTCACAGTACCATGTCCTGGATTACACCATCTGTTGTTCACCAGCACTGCACCCCCCCTGTCAGCTTTGTTCTCCTCAGTTTATGATCAGTGCAGTGTATAATTACCTACTGCAGACTTACCACCGTCATGTGTGTGTGTGTGTGTGTGTGTCCTGAAATGTGTGTTTTTTGTTTTTGACACAGCTGAGAAGTGGCAGGCGGTCTACACCATCCTGGAGGCTTTTGGCAACAGCTCCACCGCCATGAACACTAACGCCAGCCACTTCTCCCACGTGGTGTCCCTCGACTTCGACCAGGCTGGGCAGGTGGCCTCCGCCTCCATCCAGGTAACACACACACACACACACACACACACACACACGTAATGCACTCAGTATATCCTGAGCAGAGACTCACGTTGTCTCCTCCTGCTCAGACGATGCTGCTGGAGAAACTGAGGGTGAGCAGACGACCTGAGGGAGAGTCCACCTTCAACATCTTCTACTACATGATGGCTGGAGCTGACAGCACCCTGAGGTGACTCCTCTGGCTCCTCTCTGTCAGCAAAATTACAGCATTTGAAAATAACTTTTTAATGTTTTTTTTTTTTTGTTCTTTAATTTTGTTCTTTTAAGGGTCACAGCTGATCAGACAAAGTTGGACCAGGTCTGTTGTAGTCCTTCCAGGAGTAGTGTCAGGAATCAGGATGAACTTTATAAGCATGTTTAAAGTATGAAGTGTTGATCTCCATAAGAAGATGAATTTGTGGTTTTAAGAACCAAAAAGTCTCAGTGTAGTTTTACATCTCCTCTCTCAGGCTTCTCTCTTGAGCTCTACTAACAACAGGCCAGTCAGCCAATCAGAAGAGAGGCTCTGAGTCTCTCTTCTGATCGACTGTTTCCTGAGTGATCAAATAAAAATACAGCAGATTTCAGGTAAACACTCAGAGAAACCAAATCCTGCAAGGTTGGATGGTGGGTCCAGGTGGGCGGGGCTTGGGGCGTGGCTGAGGGCAGTTACTGTTTTGTTGTGACATCACAAAGTTCCAGAAGTCCTGACGGCTGGTTTTAAGGCTCAGTGTCTGAATACAGGCTGTGTGCATTTCTCTGTGGACTGAGGCTTTGATACTTTCACAGTATTAATATAGAACCTAGACCTGCTTTATAATCACAAACACATGGACATCTACCTTTATACAATATGGGACCTTTAAAGACCTAAATTATTTTATACTTCAAGCCATCTCAGAATCAACAGGTTCCCAATTAAACAGCACCAAAGTACAGTACTGCTGTCTGCTAATCAGAAGACACTGTTGTTAAAATTCATGTGACACTGACAAAGGCTTCATCAGAGAGGATCTCACTGATCTTTAGCACCTTTCCCTCTCTTCCAGAACCGAGCTGCACTTTAACCACCTGGCTGAGAACAGTGCGTTTGGGATCGTTCCACAGTCGAAGGTAACGACAGCAGCTGGTTTACCTGAAATGAGCCTGGTGTTTCATCTGCAGTACAGCCTGACAGATACCTGCAGTGATATATGAGAGTGTAAAAAATCCACTGATGTATCAGCTGATAGTAATTTTGTTTGCATGACCCACAACATGAATAATAATTTTGATGAATTATAGATTATCTACAATGAGCTGCTGTAACATTGGCCTGTGTATCAATCATATTTATTGATATATGGAAGTATATCTGATCTGGGTCTGATCTTCTCCAGCCTGAGGACAAGCAGCGAGCCTCACAGCAGTTCACCAAGCTGCAGGCAGCCATGAAAGTGCTGGGCATCTCCAGTGAGGAGCAGAAGGCCCTTTGGCTCATCTTAGGGGCCATTTACCACTTGGGAGCCGCTGGAGCCACTAAAGGTAGGAACTCCCAACTGACTGACTGTAAATGTGTCACATCGAGGGTACATGACGTCTCATTAGGTCGTTACATGATGAGAACATCGAATCTGTGGATGGTATCTGTTGGTTTTAGTGCTGCACAGGAGCCATGTACCTCTTACAGAGGCTCAGGTGACAGGTCAAACCAGAAAAAGGCAAAATAAGATGAGGTCAAACACCCCCGGGGAGGAACGAAAAACTACAAAAATATTTAAAATCCACTAAAGCACTAATGCACTGTAAAGTCCATTTCCTGTCTTGCTGGAAGGCTTTAAATGAAACACACAGTTGAAAGATATTGAACATTACAGCTCACTTCACCACTCATTAGGCCTGTAAGACAAATGTTGGTCTCTGGTTTTGTGCAGAGGAGCAGAAGTTTGGATTGGGAATCACTGGGTGTTCAGTGTGTGACAGGCTTTTCATATTCACTTAGGGACAATTAATCAACATCCCTGTAAATGTGGTTTTAGCCAAAATGCTAAATGTTGTCAACCGGCCAACAACAGTAAAACACACATTGTGTAAAATTCTAACAGGGAGAAGCAGAACTTTCCAGAACTGGGGAGCTCTTATTGTGAAGGCTGTCAGACCAGAGGATGTTTTTCTGCTCGGGACAAAAACCTCCCCTCTTATTCTGTACCTGGTTAATCCGTCACCAGCGTTTTTCTGAGACATGAATGTGTTTAATATGGGAGGAGCACAGACAATTGAAAGCAATAATGACCTTTTAGCTCAATGCTTATCTCCAGAGTGAGAACATTTGGTCAGTTTTCAGTTCATTATGCAAGAGGAGACACAATAATATGAAACCTTGTAAAATACACTGTCGTCCATTTTAATAGCCATGAAAGAAATAGAGATTCTAATGTTCAGTGTTTGTGTAGACGGTCTCATAAAAGCTTCTGTTGAGTCAACAGAAACCGTTTGTGTTATTATAACACAATCCAGTCCAACACCACCTCATTGATGAATAAACATGTTTCTGCATTATAAGCTTCACAATTCATGTTAAGTGGGCAGTGAAAATCTACACGAGCAGTGGAACCAACACAAATGAAGGACTGTTGACAACAATTCAGCACATTCTCAGGTCAGCTGTATTTTGGGGGAGGGAAAAATTGAGTTCTTGCTCCTCATTTCACTGAACACTCGGTTTATCGGTTTTTACTCAGCAAATTTCTTCTCCATTCTCCCAACCACATCCCTCACCTCATTACTTCAACATTAATGAGACTATGACCCTGCTCACATTACCACAAACTGTACAGAATTCATGCAAATCTCATTTCACACAGGTAAAAAAAACCAAATCTGACTGGAGTTGACTTTCCAGTGACTGCCACTAGGTGTCAGGCTTGACATTTGGATGCACACAGTAGGCCTGTAGACTGCAGCAGCAGCGAGGACTGGGACCATTAGATGCTGTTAAACTGGTTGATTTTCTAATAGTCTAACCATGCACAGAGTTGTTGTTTCATTATTATTATGAGATACCTGCCCAGCACTGATGTTTCTGCCTTCCACTCCACCCCGGAGGTCCAGGCCAGTCACCTTCTTCCACACCGGACTGGGAAGATCATGTTTTCTGGATCTTGCTTTGTGAACAGGGACATTGTGATTTTGAACAGGAAAAGGCCACAAAGTTGGAATCAAAGTATCATCTAAAATAAATCTGTATGATGACGATCAAACCAAGACAATCAGTCCCAAACCAAAGGGTATGTAGGAGTACGTGGACAGGGTGGTCTGGGTAGTTTTAGTGTATCTGCATGGATTCACATAAAGGCAGGTGAGAAAGTTTCGTTTGTCATGTTGTGTGAACCAACTCTTAAAGATTAATAATAATTTATTATTATTAATCTTTATTATTAATAATTAATTATTATTATTAATAATTTGTTTTTGCTGGTTTGCAGAACACAACAGTGGATTAAAGTTAGCAGATAAATTTAATCAATAAAGTTCCTCTAAGTCAACCGACTCTTACATATCAGAACTGTATGTACACTGTGTGTTAATCAATTACAATCAAATAATCAAAAGCAATGTGTCTTAACCTAAATATCATGAACTTCAATATTTTTCAAAGAGCTAGTTAATTCCTGTCTCTGGAAATCAGTTGACAGATCACAGAAGGTAGTGGACAAACACACACTGACTTCTTGAATGGTTTTGTTGGATAATATTTGCTCTTGTTTTGTGACTCTAACTGGAATAATCAACACGCGTTATCTGAGCTTCTCCAGGCAAAAAACCGGCGATATCCAGAATGTAATATCTCGTACAGTCCAGCCCAACAGTTTTTATCGCGATGATATCATACATCGCGATAAAAAGTGATGCTGCCACCAACATAAATAAATTGGTGGGAATTGTTGCGATATTCAATATTATTAACTTTCGGTCCAAACCTACTTAGAAGACATTCTTTCAGTTCCTCTCCGGGAAAAACCCTGAAGTGTTCCTGCTGCTCCACAGAGTTGTGGTTTACCATCCACTAATATAAACCAGGGGCTCGTGGTTTTAACACTGACACGTCTTTAACTTCTCCGCTTTCTCTCTCAAAGCATGATGGTGGGTCGTCAGTGTTGTTTAATACTAATGTTTATGTTTTCCTGTGACTGTGAATTGATGAATTCATGAACTGTGTTATCTCTAACCCCCTCTCTTTACTTGCATGTTTGCATGCCGTGCCCTATCAAACACAGACGGAGATGAAGGTAAATGGAAAAAGAACACAAAGTCGTTGACTGTTTTTCATTTAAAAACTTTCTTTCCGAGCCTCTCTTGTTTGTATTTTCTGCCTTAATGCCTTTATCACTCCCTCCAGGCCTTAAGTCATTAGCGTTTTTATTGTTTCTGCCTCTCCTCCCCCTCCTTTCCTCACCTCCTCTTTTGTGTTTTGGTGTTTGCCTCCAGACACTTCTCCCCGTCTCACCCTTTTCTGTTTTGTGAGAGGAAAATCGTGGGGATCAGAACTTTGCTGTCCCTTTTAGACTCCTCTCTCTGATGCCTCCGCACGTCGCCCACATTCAACTCCCGAGCCGCTGTCACACTACAACACGTTCTCAAAAGCAAAGTAATGCTTGTTCATTTTCACTTCTCTAGTTAGTGTTTGGACTTTGTACCACAGAACTTGTATTTCCCAGCTCACCCCGTGTATACCCCCGAGCTTTCTGCTTTGCAGGGGCTCCTGTTGATTCTCTGGCTCTGTGCCTCATCTCTTTGATTTGCTGGCTGTGCAGGGTGTCATGTTGCCACGGTTCAGTTGAACACACGGGCTTTGAATTGCCTCCAGTCCAAATGGAGATGCACTCCTCATACAGACATTCATGCAACGGAGGGTCAGGGGTGATTAGCAGTCTGAATCTGCGTTGGTAGTTTTGTTTTCAGTCTGTTTTCCACCACATATCCCCACACTAGATCAGCTGTATTGTATTTAGCTGTTTTGATGGCTGTGATCTTGTTTTAGGGAGCTGTTTCCTCCTTTGTGATTTACTGTTACTAAAAAAGAAAAAAGAAGAAAAAAAACATTGTAGCTATGAATGACATGGCCAAGAGGCAGCATATATGTGTATGGAAAACAGGGGCTCACATTTCAACTGGGCCATTGAATTAGGCTTAACTTTAAACTTTAATAAAATGTAAACAGGTGAGTTCTATAAAATTCAGCCGCACAGTTGTCATGAAGGAGGAAATGATCTCTAGAGAGCAGAACAGTTTCTGTACCAGGCTGTAAACATGTTTATTTCTGCTGTAAAGTTGGACATTTGAACATAGGAGTCCATGGGGACTGACTCACTGCTGGAGCCAGAGCTGCAGTGTTTATAACTTCAGTGTTGGCTTCATTTTTCAGTCCAGGAGGTTGATGCTTGGTCCATAGTTGCTGTTGGAAAGTGGCTCCAAATTATGTTTGTTTAGTTGTGGGTGAATAATGGCCTTTTCAAAACTATCTGGAAAAGGCCAGAGAATTGAGTAAAAACTTCCTGTATATGCAGATTTTTATGCAGCCACATGATTGGCTGATTAGATATGAATTAGATATATATTGTTTGTATAGGCAGTTGTACAGGTTCCTTGTAAAATCCTCAGTGAGTGGAAATGTTCCACTGACATGCAAAAGTCAACCTCAAGTATGAATCCTAACACTGTAAGTGTCAGTTTTCACACAGATCCCACAGTCCCACGCCTTCCACTCCCATCAGCAGCACAGAGAAAATATCTCTCTTGGAAAAACTGCACAGACCCGCCATGAGAAATTCTTATCTGGATTAAAGAGCTGAGACTATCGCTGATACTCTTTGTGCTCTTACGGTGTATTTTCAGTTCAGTTCATGTCAGCTGTAGCTCAGAAAACGCACAAGCATCATGCAGCTTGACAGTAGCTGCACACAAGTTTTCTTCCAGCATGTATCTCTGTTGAAGCATCTTTTTTCACCCCATTCATCCTCGACCCTCCTCACGTCTCTGTACCTGTCATCTTCATTATCTTTCTCCTTCAGCTCCTTGTTGCGGATCGTCTTGTATTTTAAACACACTTCTTCACTTTCTTTTCAGCGGGACGTAGACAGTTTGCCCGTCACGAATGGGCCCAGAAAGCAGCCTACCTGCTGGGCTGCACCTTGGAGGAGCTGTCCTCCTCCATCTTTAAGCAGCAGACCAAAGGACTGCAGCACTCCACCTCGTTCAGAGGAGCGCAGGACGAGGCCGGTCAAGGTGACAGCTCAGGTAAAACCCAGACTGCAGAGTCTTGGATCTCCTTTGTTAGATCATGTGCTCACTGATGTTGGCTTTTTCACTTAGAATCTGATGTGGTCAGATATGTTGGATGAGATGATATTGATAGATACTGAATTACTTGTTATGGGAAGCCTTTGCCTGATAAAATATAGTCTGAAATTATGATTTAAACCTGAAAATGTCCTTTGAAAGCTAAAAATGTGGCCAAATGTTTTGAAGCCAACTCCTGGTACTTGACAGTTTTCTGTCCTCCAGACACATTTTGGTCTGAACCCAAGAAGCCTCGAGGTTTACCAGCCAACCACAAGTGGTTGTTTTCCAGCTTTGCTTCCCAGGTTTCAAACGCTGTCACTGTCTGTTCCAAAGCTCTCTGACCACCCGGCACGCAGGTTGGAAGTATAAAGTTTACTTAAACCCCCCTCTCATGACCCTTGACCCTCTGTCTCTCAGGCTCTAAGGTCACAGCTCTGGAGTGCTTGGAGGCCATGGCATCAGGACTCTACTCGGAGCTCTTCACTCTCGTCATCTCCCTCATTAACAGGTTAGAAGTCACAATATTTACACCCAAATATATTACTTTATTTTTAGATGTACTTTGATTTTATGTGGACTTTATCATTTTGATCCTTTTGGGAGTTTTATTCACAAACTTCACATGTCTGTTTATCAGAGACATTGACATGGATGCAGAATCAGTTCAGTTTTCCACAGGTGAACTTCAACAGAGTCATCTCAAGGTTAATTAAAGCCAACAGGAAGCAACCTGACCACAGTTTGAAGCCACAGCAAAGAGAATGAAAACTTTTATAAATGAGAGATTTCAGTTTTTGATCGTTAATAAATTTGCAAAAAATCTGTCGAATCAGTGTAGATCGATGGGCAGAAATGGCAATTTTATCCGATTGAAATAAAATTAACAGATTAGACTTAAGCTGATGGTCCAACTCCTCAACTACTTGTTGTCAACAGATTCCAGTGCTCACACTTCACATGACGGCGTTTACACTTATCTCCCTCTAGTTCTTTTCATTTCTTTCATCCCTTTTTTAACTTGACAGAACTTTTAACACGTCTGTTCATATTACTTCACTCCCACCTTTTTTTGTGATGCACACAAACTCAATCCATTTCTTTTTTGTTGTCCTCCTGTTGCGTATTGATTATCTGTAAAATATTCAGCAGATTCAACAACAGATTTTCTCTGTGTTATATGATTATAAATGTGATGTAATGTGCAGCTTCCCAGAGTTAAAGCTGCATCACTGAAGCTTCATGATAGATTTTTGTGCTTCAGGGCTCTGAAGTCCAGTCAGCACTCTCTGTGCTCCCTGCTGATCGTGGACACTCCGGGTTTCCAGAACCCCCGGCTGGCTCAGCAGCAGCGGGGGGCCACCTTCGAGGAGCTCTGCCACAACTACACGCAGGAGCGGCTGCAGACCCTGTTCCATGAACGCACCTTCGTCCAGGAGCTGGAGAGATACAAGGAGGTGCTGCTGAGCTGATATGATGGATATGATATGATGGTCCACAAAGACCAATCCAACTCTTCGACTAAGCCTTAGAAACCTCCATTCTTTCCAGTTTACTTACTGTAGTTGAGTCACATTCAAAGACAAATTACCTTAATTATAGATCTCTGCAAAATCAAATCATAAATGTTATAGAAACATCGTGCTAATTACAAACAAATGAGCACTTACACAACCCAATCTATAGACAATTAATGGCTAATTTGATAACAGACCTGAAGAGCTACACTTGTGATTTATTGATGATGTAATCTTCTGCTCCCTGTAGGTTACTAACCTGAGCCTTTATCCCCTCCTGCGTCTAGGAAAACATAGAGCTTGCTTTAGATGACATAGAGTGCAGTACCTCGCAGTCTGTAGCAGCTATTGACCAAGCCTCAACCCAAGCTCTGGTAAGCATAAGAAACCTCACTACACTGTTTCTCTGTTTGTTTTTAATTGTGTTCTGCTCCTTCCTGAAACCTGCCGTGAGAAACGCGTGTTTGTGTTTAGTGAAGCGCTCAGGCTCAGTTTCAAGGGCAGTTTGTTTGTGCTTGAGTTTTAATCTTATTCAGAGACATTAGTCCAAATCATGTCATAGCCTGACGGAGCCAGCAAATAGCCCCGTTCATCACCACTGGCAAGTGCAAACACTTGTAGCTTTGGAGCTAATCTAGCAAAGCCAGAATCACTGTGCTAAAACCATCTGATCTGAGACCCAGGACGGAAAACTCTGCTCCTTGTTTATTTGACTTTGGATGACACATGATAAGTTGGCTCCTTACTGCAAAGCCCTCGCAGTTATTAGTGCTACAAATGTGTGTGGCGTCAGGCCTTTGCAGAAAATCTGCAGCGTCGATATGTTTTGGCATTAACAATTGTTTTATTTCAAATGACCTGTGGGTAGAGGTTGATTGTTAAAAACAAGGGTAATTAAGCTTGTGTGTTTGTCAGGTGTTTACACGACGACGCAGTTTAAGCTCTAATGAAGCATGATGTCAGCAAAATCCGCAACAAAGGTAGAAGCAGAGTATCATTGTTATTTAGCCAGAAAACCTTGCAGGGAGGAGTTCAAGGTGAGGTCATCTGGTGGTCAGTTGATGTTGGTTTCTTTTTACCATGATAGCAGTTGTTCTTTAAGGTGTTGAAGGTTCTTGTCCTACATATAGTAGCACAAAATCAGAAAATTCTCACACGGGACATTTCTTAAAGAGAGGACTGTGCTGTACGGTCAGTGTTGGTTTCTTTTAACAATGACAATAATAATTCCCTAACATTAACTAAGTAGTTGTACTCTTAACCATGAAGACAAAGGTACCCTTTCCCTAAATAGGTAGACTCAATTTTTTTTCTTTCCCTAACCACACATAAATCATAATGAGGGCCAATCAGGATACAGTCACATGAATCCTAATTGGAAGGCACTGACGACAGGTATGTTACAAAATGCTCATATGTGTCATTGTTGATGTCAAAGGTTCCCTAAAATCAAAACTTTTGACTAATAAATAGCTTTTGTACCTAAACTAAACCAAACCTATATCACACTGGTGGCAGATCAGAAAATAGTCATATCACTAATGACTGAAAACCATCCTTTTCTTAACCATGACGAAAAAAGTTTCCCTAACCTTAACAAAGTGGTTCTGAACAAGTACTTTTGGTTGATGTGTGATGTGTATCACTTTTGAAGGTTTTGGAGGGCATTGACAAATGATGTCATCTGGCGACAGATCAGAAAATCCTTTAAAGACAACAAGAAGTTTATTTTGTTTTAGTTTGGAGGCCTTGTTGGAAAAGGATTCATATAAAATGTCCAACCAGAAGACCCACGCAGATGCAAACACACAATAACTCACTTGATATTAAATGATACAGGCAGCAAAGCGAAATCACTGGCTTGTTATTTCTGGTCAAACTACAATAAGCTTATTAAGAATCATCTCTGTGTCAGGGCTCCAGGCTGCACCCATACATCATCTCTTCTCTGATGAAAGACATTGAGAGCCAGTTAACCTTCTGTTTTCATCAAGGGGTGCCTGTTTGCAGAGGTTCCACCTCCTTATTTAGATTCACCCTGAACTCTGCCAAGCACACGATTTTAAGAATCCCACTGTATGAAATGACTAAAAATAGCAGAGGACGGGAGCAGGATTCAAACTGTTTGGCTGAGAAGAAGAGCAGCAGTCATTACATTATCAGCTGTTTATGAGACTGTGAAAAGGCCAATGTCCAAGCATCTAAAGATTGTTTTTCAGTTTGCTTGTTCTATAAGGAGCTTATTATATTTTCAGATATCACAGAGGATAAAATACATTGGGTGTTTTATCATCTAGAATAAATGATAAAGCAGGATATGCTTCCTCCCTTTTTGTTCGGACAGTTAGATCATGTTGATGCCAGCAGTTAAAAACAGATGTTGTGTATTTGAATTAAATCCCACACCATAAAGCTAACAAATAATCATAGACCTGGATATATGACTGATCTTCAAGGGTCCTACATTTTCAACCCGTTTCAAAACCTGCCTAATCCCAGTTTCCATAAATAAATAAAGTTAAATTAAGTCGACCTGATCCAAATAGCAGGTGACCCTGACACACCCAAACAACGAACCCCAACCAGAAGAAAAAGAAAATGGCCTCTTTTCATTATTAAGACTAGACTTTGAGAACATATGAAGTAACTGTCAGGTGACACACAGTAGACCTACTGGTGAAGTCATCACTACAGAAGATGAACAGCTGTGTAAGAAAAAAGTCAGAGGTACATTAAAATATAAGGATAATAGTCTGAGCCAACTCTGAGGAGCAGCTCAGTAACAAATATCCAATCACCAGACTGAAACTACTGGTGCTGACGCTGTGCAGAAACCTGATGTTTGTTCAGGATTTCAGTCATAATAGCAATGATGAAGTGTTCTGCTCTGACTGGTTCATCTCCATAGTAACAGCAGTTGCAACAGTTACTGGCTTCAGCTGCAGACAGCTCACCATGTGGTCCAGATCTGGCTTTAAAAGTCATGTAGCGTTAACAGAAAATGTCTCCATGACACGCTGACAGAAAGCTTTCTCTTTCTTTCAGTTGTCTTCTTTTGTTGAAATTACAGTTTGAATAGTTTTAAGTGGAATTTTCTGTATGAAAAAAACCTCCATGCTTTCATGCTGGGAGCAGAATACACAGTACCAGCCCGATCATGGTCCCATTTCACAACATGTATGCAATGTAAATGAGTCTGGAAAGACAGCCAGCTGTGATTGGTCAGGGTCTAATGTGACCATGTTGAGGTGAAGGTGAACACACAACGATCAGTTAAATATAATGTTGACTTGTTGTGTTGAAGCATGTTTACTTTCATGTTCTTTCGTGTCCAGCCAGGCAGGGCTGGAGGCCGTATGTTTTCAGGCTGTGAAGAACGTGATCTCTCAGTAACACCCTGAGGGAACATTCACTTGGACTCAAGGATGAACTGATTCAATTTTGGTGGTCAAAGGTCAAGGTCAAGGTGACCACACAAAATCCAGTTTTGGCCTTCTGAAGCAATATCTCAGGAACTCCTCAAGCGAGTCCTTCACTGGGACTGAAGGATGAACTGATTAGATTCAGGTGGTCAAAGGTCGTGGTACAGGATCGATCTGCATTTGAAAATAAAATGCTGCATTCCTGTATTTTTGTACACATTATTTCATTACATCTGGGCGCTGTGAGAGAATACACATCAGGATGTCAGCGTCAGTGTTTGCCTTCTACATGTAAAGATAACGGTGTGGCTCACCTGGTAGACTGCATACCATAAAGGCTTGGTCCTAACTGCAGCGGCCTGGGTTCGAGTCTGGCCCAAGGCCTTTTGCTACATGTCAACCCCTCTCCCTGACTTTCCTGTGTCTCTCTCCCTGTGGCTGTGGAGCTGTAGGGGTGAAGGGGAGACAGAGTATCAGTGAGTCAGCCCTGTCCCTGGTGACACATACAGCTTTTTCAGCCTCGGTCCTCGTCCTTTATCTTTTCACATAGAAGGTGGCAACCCTAACTTTAACTGATGAGTAAAGGTTTCTATAAACACCTGGGCTTGGCCTTAGGATTTTTCCAGTCGAGGTGAAAGTGATTGTGAACGAAGAAGTAGGTGACTGTTGGTGTCTGTCACAGGTGCGCACTCTGGCCCGGACAGATGAGGCTCGAGGTCTTCTGTGGCTGATGGAGGAGGAGGCTGTTCAGCCTGGAGGTTCAGAGGAAACCATGCTGGAGAGACTCTTCAGCTACTACGGCTCTGCACAGGGAGAAAACAAAGGTGAGCGTCCAACCTGTCACTGCCTGTTAAAGAGAGGGTTCTTGGAGGTTTGCAGGAACAACAGCGGCTCTCATCCTCCTGTGACCACATCAAAATACGTCCTGTGTGTTGCAGGATCCAATCTGCTGCTGCGAGGAGAGAAGCCCCACCTCTTCCTGCTCGGCCACAGCCACGGGACAAACTGGGTGGAGTACAATGCTCAAGGCTGGCTGAGCCACGCCAAGCACAACCCTGCTGCCCAGAACGCAGCCACACTGCTGCAGGACTCCCAGAAGTATGTGTAACACAATCTCACAACCAGAACATCCAGTGTTTCCAGTGCTGTGCTGCATCTCTCTATGTCAAATAATTCTTCATGTAACTCTTAACTGAAAGAGAAAAAAACAGGGACCAACCCTCCAGACACCGAATCCCTCTAATATCAATCTGTGTTAGAGAGTAGAAACATATGAGGCCTGGCAATAACACAAACTGACAAGCTGGAGTAATGAAAGTGCCTGTGGACTGAAAAAGTTAGTGATTAATTATCAGGAGTTGTTCACCCAAATTAAGAAAGAACACATTCCCTGAATCACCCCCAGTGGTGTCTACCCATGCAGATCATTTTGGTTTATTTGTCAGGGTTTTGAGAGATCCATCTCTGAGGTCACTGGAATCATTACTACACTGTAATTTAGTTTCATTTGAACAAGAAAATCCCATTTTACTCAAACAGTAAAAATTAATTATCAGTTGTGAAACGCTGATGGAAATGTATACAAACGTTTAAAAAGATTTTTCAGGGACTTCATACATTTCTAAGCACTTCGATGAAAGGTAGCTCGGAGAGTCAGAATTCATTTGTATCCATGTTTATTAAAATGATCAAAATGAAACCCTGAAGTTTCACTACTCATCTCTGAGTTTCTTTAATTTATCACCTCAGCTTCTGTGGTTTTCAGTTTGTCCTTTCACAAACTAAGCTGAATTAATATAAAATCTACTTTCGTATGCACTTGTCCAACTAAAGCCAAATGATTTATTATGAAAAACAAGAACTACAGTTTAGTATTTTTCAATGTTACATGTTTAGTTGCAAATAACATCTAGTCCAAATCACATTCAGACTGTCTGTATCCATAAGAATTTGTAAAAAGTGAGATCCACATTTTGAGAGCAGCAGGCAGCAGTGAGCCAAATGATGAAGCGAGCATCCCGCCAACATATGGGTCTCCAGACAGTGGAATATGCCAATAATGCAGTCAGATCAGCTCCCTGTATGTTGTACTTTCACTGGCAGGAGCTGTTTCATCCAGTTCTACAATAATCATGTAGCAGCAGGGTAATGTATAAATTCACTCAGATACAGGCCGGGAGCTTCAGTTAATGATGTCCACATCAAACCTCAGCGTGAGGAAAGATGTGATCTCAGTGACTTTGACCGTTGCAGGATTGTTGGTGTCGGAGGGTTTGAGTGTTTCTGAAGCTGCTGATCTCCTGGATTTTCACACACAACAGTCTGTAGAGTTTCTACTCAGAATTGAGGCAACAACACAAACCGTCCAGTGAGCAGCAGCTCTGTGTCGATGAGAGAGGTCAGAGGAGGACAAACTGACCGGTCTGAGCTGACAGAAAGGCTACAGTCACTCAGATAACGACTCTTTACTGCAGATCAGCAGTCTGAATATGCATCTGACAGATCTGCAGAATGATGTGATTCAGTCAACATGGAGAAGAGTTTCCACATCTGGTGGATCCATGACATGGAGAACTGTCTGAGAGCAAAGGGATGAAGCAGCCAGTGTTAGTGTGGTGTTTTTTAATAAAGTGCTCAGTGAGTGTAAATGAATTCCATCCTTCTACCACCACAGGAAGAACATCAGTGGGCTGTTCATGGGCCGGGCCAGTGGGGCCACAGTGTTGTCGGGCTCCATTGCTGGTCTGGAGGGCAGCTCCCAGCTCGCCCTGCGACGAGCCACCAGCATGAGGAAAACCTTCACCACAGGTGTGGCTGCCGTCAAGAAGAAGAGTCTGTGTATCCAGGTCAAACTCCAAGTGGTAAGCAGAAGAAGCCCTGATTATTTTTGGGTTTGACAGCTAATGCAATCTGTACTTTGTTGTAGCTGAAGCAGTTTTCTGTAATCAGTTATTTTTGTTGTTCATTTAAAGTGTTAGTTGGTGAAATTAGTTAGATGTCAAACTGCACTGATTGACATTTCCATCACATAGAATCATGGTGAGCTCCTGTTATTCCCAGCATCACTCCACACACCTTAAATATGACAGTATCAGCGGCATCAAGCAGAAGCTGACATCACCTGTTTGTTTGTAGGATGCTCTGATAGACATGGTGCGTCGCTCCAGGGTTCACTTCGTCCACTGCCTGCTGCCCAAAGCAGAGGCAGTTGGTGGAGGGGGTGAGCCCCGAGTGACACACGGAGAGAGCCCCGACTCAGGCCTCATGACTTTGGACGTTGGCCTCCTGAGAGCTCAGCTCCGAGGGTCAAAGCTGCTGGATGCACTGCGCATCTATAGGCAAGGTAAGGAGGACCTTCTAGAAACCTTTTAAACCAGTTTGATTTAAATGTTGGTCATGAAAAGATGTTGTTCATTGCAGGATGAGCAAATTAGAATCTGGCAGTTTGGAGCTTGACCCATACAAGGGCTGACCTAAATGGGACTGCGCGTTGTGACATGTGGGATCCCACAAGGGTCCACACTTGGCCCAGTTTGATTCAGCTTGTATCTGTTACTACCTTTGCAATATCAACAGTTTGAAGTGTGAACTGCTACCGTGCTGCCATCTAAGACCGGATCCCCTTTTTGTTTCCTATAATGGAATCTGATAAAAGTATCACTCCCCATCGTAGACCAACACCAGCTGAAACATTCAGCGAGTTGTTTTTCCCAGAGTCAGCACATTCAGAATGTTGCTTTTACAAATCAGAAGTATTGCCCAAGTCAAACCAGTGCAAACATAGCAAATGACACTGCTCCACTTCCTTTCACCTCAGCTAATGCAAATCATTATTTACTCCCCTTAATGATGCACCAGTCGCCCATCTAGAGTTGGTGCAGAATGATTTTCTCCCCAGTCCTGACTGGATTTTTCTGAACTTTCATCTTTAACTTAATGTTAACTGTTCCTTAAGCTGCACCGTCCTCCCACAAGTTCAACATATTACTCCAATTATTTAATGTTTTTTTTTTTTAATTCTTAAGTTTAAGTTCCACCTGCTTTTAAACTCGTCCATGACTCTTTTGTCTTTCTGATGATGTCAGTATGAACTCTACACTTTTCTTTTTTTTCTAGCCCAAATCATTTGAAGCCAAAGATGAAATGTGATGAAACTTGCAGAAATAGATTCTGAAATCATTCCAATAACCTTCAACCCAGTTTTGTCCAATTATTCCCCTCCTTCATTCAAAGTTGCTGCTTTTAGGACCTTTAGCCTTTTGTCCTCATGTGAAACTCTCTTCCCATAGTCATGGTTACGTTACATTCCTCTCTAAAAGCTCAACAAACCCCTGTGACCTTGAACATTTCCACCAGTCAAACCTTCCCAACTTTGTCTCTTTACCCTTAAATCATCTGACGTGTGTTTTGTTTATTTCTTTTCTGGCTGCATTTCATCTGAAAATAAAAGTTGACCTTTGACACTGTTGGCTCTCCACTGGCTGCAGACTCCTCAGTAACCTTGGTGTTTGGGTTTTTTATGCTCTAATCTCTGCTCTGCTCTGTATCTTCTTCCAGGATATCCAGACCACATGGTGTTCTCGGAGTTCCGCAGGCGCTTTGATGTCCTGGCACCACATCTGACCAAGAAGCATGGCCGCCACTACATTGTCACAGATGAGAAGAGGGTGAGTGTTTGGCAGATTTAGCCTGATACTTGTGTGTGGCTGGACAGTGACTGCTGTTACTGTCTTTCCAACTTTTGTTGGATTCCCCACATTAAGACCTTAAAAATGCATCACTCAGACTTTGTAGTGTGAGTTCAATGGTTGTAGTCAATGTCATTGATCTGAAAGGATGAGGCTGGCTTTTAATTTACTCATGAAAAGACTGAATTCAGCAGTGTGTTAGTCTGTCCCTCTACCTTGTCTGTGGCTCTCAGCCCCAAGCTCATTGGTTCCCACTGAGGACATAAATCTTCTGGCGCTCTAGTGAGTATTTTGGGCAGCAGGATGATATATGTGGGACTGATTCAAAATGAACTACAGTGTGTGTTCATGGTAATGAAGGAACACGACGCCCAGAGCAATGGTGTGGCTCATTAATGTGTTTATGGACAACAGTGGAGTTCTATGACTCAGAGGAGTGAGATATTTATGTCTTTATTTAAACTCAAAACTCATTGAGGGTAAAGGCCTCATTTACAATGTGTCGAGTAGATAAAAACACCAGTTAAAAAGAACATCAATTAAAGCAAACATTTAAATGCAGTTAATAAATAGTGTGATGGCAAGAATCAATTGAAACAGGTACAAACGGGAATTAAAAGGTTCGAGAATAAGAATCTAAAATGACTGAGAGGCACCAACAAATTCTTTCTAAAGTGCTCTGTAGTGAGTTCAGGTGGATGGTGCACAGAAGCCGAAAGCAGTTCTTCCCAGCTCAGTATCTAATGGTGATTACAGCATAATCAACATCGTTATCAGCTGGTATTGGTAACAGTAACAACACACAAGCACTGGAACGTGACGTCATTCTCAGCTCTGAAATCCAACTTCTGAGGTAAATGGAATGAAGGAGCATAATGAAGGTATGCTGTTGTTTTGCATTATGGGAAATGTAGGATCCAGTGTTTCTGGAACTTGACCCATACTGTGGAGCACCAGTGCTGATTACAGTCAGAGGACCTCCTAAAAATCCCAGCTATTTGCTAACCGAAAGAGTTGAAGCTGTAACATCTGGATGTTCAGTATTTCTCCTCTCGTGCTCTACATTCTGATTTCAGTGTGAAGAGAATCCCTTTATTGCACCTCCCCTCCCGCTCTCCTCTCTCCGCTGTCCTCTTCCTGCTCCAAGAGCGCTCTTGTGTGTAATTAATTATGATTGCGCAGGCTGGCAGCATACGGCTACTGTACTGATTAATTACCAGCAGAGGGAAGAGCTCGTTCTTTCCTCCTCTCTCTCTCTCTCTCTCCCTCCTCCTCTCCATTCCCTTGTCTCTTTCCACTTTTTTTCTTGTCTCACTATCTTTCCACTCCCTTTGTATAGGAATCAGAACAGTTTAGGAACGTCCCTGAGCATATGATTAATGTCTTCTCTACATTCGGTTCAGGCAGCATATAGCAGTTTAGCACAAAGGCGTGATTAGCCTTCATGAGTGGGAGGGGGGGGCTGCTGGAGGGGAAACATCTCTACATTAAAGCCTTCTGCACCTGATGTGCTAAAGTTCTCAAAAAGGTAAAGAATGGCTTTTCTGATAGTGATGAATGTGATTGGCTGATTGCCATGTGTCAATTAAACGTGGAACATGAGAGGAACATCTGAAGGTGTAGCCGCTGTCCCCCGAGGAGATTAAACTGGATTGATTAAGCAGATCAGTGAAATCAAGCTCTCCTCTCTTTACCACACCACAACACACCACAACACACCACAACACACTGGCAGTGAGTGGTGAACATGGTTCCCTGGAGATGAGCTCAGAGAGAATAGCCCACTCAGAAAGAACTAATAGTGCCCAGTTCTTGGGGGAGTCAGGAATGAACAGCGAAGATGAAAAAAAGCAAAGAATGAAAAGATGAAAGGAGGCGGTCAGAGACTGAGGAGGGCGTATAATTGGAGGAACAATATGAAAGAATTGGTTTTCAGCGAAAGGGAAAGCGAGGGAAAGACAATATTGGTTTGAAGAGCCTATCTCAGAATTTAAAAAAATTTTTTTTTGCCAGAGAAAAACCACTGTCTTTGTTTCTCTTTGCTGACGGCCCAGTTCTGTCAGTTCCTCTTAATACAGCGTGATGTAGCTGTGATGTCAGAAGCCAGATGATGTACCTGCCAAGAGCTTTTCCTTTCAAACAGCAGGGAGGAAATCCACCACATTATACAACGTTCCTGTCAGCATTCTGTCCCGGCGAGTCAGTCTGACCCAAAACGCTGATATGAGACATCTCAACACGTCGCCCCGGCTTGTTGGGAGACCTGTTGAGATGTTTCCATAGACTGTAAATAAAGATGGACGTAGCCTCTGAAGAGCGGTTTAAAGCTCAGACTGAGCTGCTCAGACTGAGCTGCTCCGCCGTCGCCATCTTGGCAGTGCCTGACTCCGCCCCTAACCCTCAGCTGATTCGATAATAGACAAAGAGGTGGGGCATGCGTGGAGCCGAGACTTTGGTGTACGCCAGTTTTTGGCAAGCATACGCTCACCCACCTGTCACTCAAAGCAGCCAAGCCTTTAATTATGCATCATTTTAAACCCTTATGAAGTTTAAATGGGTGAATTATAAAAAGTCAACCCGTACAGGTGTCATGAAGGAGGAAATTATCTGTAGAGACCAGAACAGTTTCTGTACCAGGCTGTAAACATGTTTATTTCTGCTGTAAAGTTGGACATTTGAACATGGGAGTCTCTGGGGACTGACTCACTGCTGGAGCCAGACTCTAGTGGTCATTAGAGGAACTGCAGCTCTCAGTTCTGGAGGTTGCTGCTTGATTTAAACTCATTGGTTTTTACCACTAGTCACCAGTGCTTTGAGAATAGCCAAAATCGACTGAAACTACTGCAGCACCTAGAATCCCCCTTGTGCAAAGACAGGAAACACATTTTTACTCTTTAATGCCATATACAAAATATTGTCACTGAGGTTGTTGATTGTTAACCTCAGTGTCAGCCTTCAGAAACCTCTGAGTTCAGTCCCAGCAGCCAAACAGTCTGCAGCTTGTCCTCTAAAGGTTGAGTCGACACAATAGGTGAGAGAAAAGCTTCTCCGCCTGCCTTTTGTGTTTTCAAGTTCCTCAAGGCAGGTGGAGGGAAGAGTGTGTGTGTGTTTGTGTGTTTGTGTTAGCTGGTGTTAAGGGGGTGTGGTGTTTGTTGCTATGGCACCAAGCTATCATCCTTTGGGCAACCGGGTCATGTGATGATGCAGAGGTAAGGCCCAGAACAAACTGGGGTTGTTTGTGTTTATCTGTGGACTGATGGTTTGTTTGCTGGTTTCCAGGCGGTGGAGGAGCTGCTGGAGTCCTTGGAGCTGGAGAAGAGCAGCTACTACATGGGACTGAGCAGGGTGAGTGGAGTCACACACATACACACTTTTCATCTCATTACACGTAGAAGGACTGTTAGCATAACAGTGTAACTCAAATTGCCTTTATTTAGCTCCACTACACTGAAAACAGTAGAGATAGATTCGATTAGAGAAAGACCTGCTCACTGTATTTCATCACATTACACTTAGACTGTCTCCTGTTGATGACAGTTGTCGAAGCAGCACTTCATCCACACGTCATTCAGTCTGCTTTGTGAGAAATTATGAATTCCAATTATAGCTGCGTCGCCATCTTTACGTTAGATGTGAGGAAACCATCAGTGAAACTCACACTTCCTGTACAGATATTTAGTTTTATAAGCCTTACGGTGTCTCAGAGGATATAACCCCTCCTGTCCTGGCAGGCTTTTAACGTCAAACACGGGAGGGAAGGTGTTTTAGATGCAGCACAAACTGTCCAAGTTTAACCAGCTGGATTTTTGATGTTTCTTTGTAAATGCATCACGAATAAAGGATTGGTTAGAAGAGTGAAAGATGAATGAAAGAATCTTTATTAGTCGATGGAAGGTAGAAACATAATTAAATTCACTGTACCGCTCAGAAGTTACCAGCAGCTACTGGCAGCGTTTAAGGTGGAATATTTTCTAGCATGTTATTGAGTGGATGAGTTGAGGTTGTGAATCAATGCACCTTAAACGTGAATATGACAACTGTGACCATTCCATCAGTTTTTATTGGCTCTCTTGCATGACATACACTTTAGTGATAATCGGATCTTCAAGAGCAGTGTCAGTATCAATCCCATCACTTCTACAAGGTCATGTCATACTCAACACTCTGCTGCTTTCCCTGGTTAAACAGAGACACTGTTTTCACTCACTAATTAATTTCACTCTGTGGTTGGACCAGTGTTTCCCTGTTGCTGCGGCTGAAATGTCATAAAGTCACAATTACACGACTCTGCAGAGGGCTTTTAATTTGAAACGGCGAACAAAGTGGAGATATGTGGCAACACGCAGCCAAGGCAGGAGGAGAGAGAGAGAGGGAGACAGAGAGAATGAAAGAAAAGAGAGAGAGAGGTTGATTTAACTTGGGATCATTATGTAGGATAGATTTTTATCACCTGTTTATATTCATTCCAACCGCCAGTGTACGTGCACACCCCACCCAGGTAAAACAAAACCCTCCATAGTCGGACCGGCCATCAGGCCTGCAGAGACACGTTAGTGACGATTAGATCTTCAAGCTTCTAAGAAATGTGCATGAATTTTAACTGGATTATGTAATATATATATATCCTCACGTTCCACTGCTACACCTGTGTGAGTGAAGCACACTCTCATGCACACCCTGAATGACAGGCACAGAGAGGACTGTAGAGAGACCGACACAGCAGGGCTGGTAGAAACTCTGTGGATGTGTGACGGTCCACAGATGTGGCGACCTGCAGGGATTTGTCTCTGCAGGCCTGATGGCCTGTCTGACTTTGGAGGGTTTTGTTTTACCTGGGTGGTGTGTACACGTACACTGGCGGTTGGAGTGAATATAAACAGGTGATAAAAATCTATCCAACATAATGATCGCAAGTTAAATCAAGTTTGTCTGCTGTTCCAAATTAAAAGCCCTCTGCGGAGTCATGTAATTGTGACTTCATAACATTTCAGCTGCAGCAACAGGGAAACAATGGTCCAACCACAGAGTGAAATTAATTAGTGAGTGAAAACAGTGTCTCTGTTTAACCAGGGAAAGCAGCAGAGTGTTGAGTATGACATGGCCTTGTAGAAGTGATGGAATTAATACTGACATGTACACCATTAAGCTATTACAATACACTCAACTGTGTTTTTCCCAGAAAACTTAACCCTGGCTTTGATGCTGACTTGGATGCAGTTGTCAGTTAATTGCAGGAAACCCATAAAACTCCCAATGTTATATCAAATCAGTCTCTGCATGGGCAGTTTCCCCTGACAGCACTTTCTTTGGCAGTTGCGTCTTTTGTGTCGCCATCAAGGAACGTCTGTGCTTCAGGTCCTGATGTCTTTTCATTCAGTGACACGCTCAGTTTCACAGATAATTAGAAAACATTTTCCATTCTATTCACCTTCCTTTATAACAAGAGGTGTGGTAGGTATCAAGAAATCAATGCTGTTTTGTTCCTACGCAGTGACAAATCTCCACACTCCCATTCTCACCTTCAGTCGTCCTGGTGTGTGTTGTTTTTGATCGCTCTCTTTTTATGGGCAGGGGCTGATCTTTGTGGCTCTCAGTGTCTGTGATTCTTGCCAAGCAGCAGTCAGACACTGCCAAACTCCAAGTCTTTGAGATAAAAAAAACAGCTAATCACAAGGAAAAGGACAGGCTGATGGTTTTGTTAATTAGATCTGTGAATGTCTTTGGAATAAAGAACAGTCTTGCGCCTTTAGCTGTCATTTAGAGAAGTTTCTTGGCAGGGAGTTTAACCTTGCCTTTGTGTTGGTGTGTGTCACTCTACACTCGGCCCACCAGTTCCCCCAAGTTCGATAAAGTTTCAAGTCAAAACTTTCCTGTTTCCTGACGTTCACATTTCTAATGTTACTAATTGGTTTAGTTTCACGTCGTTTCTACTGGCAGATGAGAGACACAGAGGTCCAACCAACCCACACGGGAAGTGTCAGCAGCCCACACGCTGGGCCACTTACTCTATTTATATACTGTAATTATACTGTGTACATCATGCACTGTGAGAATTTGAATAAATGAGCTGCATCAAAGTGGAGAGTTTCATATGATTAATACCTGCTGAGTTTGATAGAAGCTAATCAGTGGTCACTTAAAGTTTCTCTTAAAGTTGGCAATATGAAAACGTCAATACACCGGCCTTAAGCTGCGCTGCTTGAAAGTGGTGAAACAGCAAATATACGGTGGCTCTTAAAGAACTGACTTCCCATTCCTAAAGAAATGCACATTAGGGTTGAGTTAACTAAACACGACACATGCTTATGTTCAAGGATCCTCAGTCAGATAGAAAGACGGGAGAGATCACATCGAGTTGGCCAGGTGTGCAAAGGTGTATTCTCTTTCAAGAGAAGCACTGCCTGGCTCCCTGACTTAGCCTCTGTGACGTCACCCACCCAACTCTTGGCTAATCCCAAAACAAAGAGGTGGGGCGTGTATGGAGCTGAGAGACTTTGGTGAATGCTGGTTTGTAGCAACGATGCACTCACCCACCTGTAACTCAAACAGCCACGCCCTCAATTATGCATAACTTAAAGCCTTGATAAAATGTAAACTGGTGAGTTATATAAAAATTTACCCCCTGTAAAGTTGTCATGAAGGAGGAAATTATCTCTAGAGACCAGAACAGTTTTTGTACCAGGCTGTAAACATGTTTATTTCTGCTGTAAAGTTGGACATTTGAACATGGGAGTCTATGGGGACTGACTCACTGCTGGAGCCAGACTCTAGTGGTCATTAGAGGAACTGCAGCTTTCAGCTCTTCAGGGTTGGCTTCATTTTTCAGCCTTGGAGGTTGCCGCTTGGTACAACAGGATCAAACACAGGTTTTTCCAGTTGGAAATGTCACTGTTACCAGTCTGCAAAGATGCAAAAAAGACAGCTCTTGGAGAGCAATAGAAGAGTGGGTTGGATGCACCCGGGGGGGGGGCTATGATGGCAGGCTTTTTACAGTGCCTTCAGGTGTAAGGATAGGGCAACACAATTTTGCTGATGGATGTGGTCAGATGACATGTTGTATTTATTAGTTCATTAGTTAAAGCGTACTGAAACCTTAACTCCACTAACATTAGTCCACAAGCTTTCGACCTCAAACAGCCGCAGTTACACCCAGTGTTTTTCCCAGTGTTGCAGCCTATGACAAAAAACTGTATTGTCTCTGGGACAACACAACTGCTGTCATTTCTTGGTGCAAATGACGAACAAAGTTTTTTTTTTTTCTCACATCACCCAACCTTACTGCCAAGCTCCACACCGGCTCACCCAAGCCTCTCTCGTATTCTTATGAGTTCTGTCGTAGGAATCATTATCATGCAGCATCAGAGTGTCACTGGTAACACATGGACCACCTCTCACTGCCAAACTGTCCCTGTGCTTCGCTGCCAACTTGTCTGTGGCTCTGTGCCTGACAAAAGTGTCTCAGAGGAGCACAGTAGTTCATACCCAGATGTGTTATCTCCTCCCAGGCCAGACTGTCATCATCTGTCCACAGCAGCATTTCCCACCGGGGGAAAATTAATTGATGGTGGTTGAATCAATTGGAAGGAGGGAAAAAAAGGATGTTATAACTCATGCTTCCCCAATCATTATACAACATAGCAATATCAGAGTGCAACATCATTATACAACAAAACACTTCTCCTCATTACAAGCACTGGGCATCATTTACACTTGGGCCAATATTTGATTATATCGAATCTTACTATTTCCTGGCATATGCAATATTTTTCATAACTGTGTTTTGCAGTTTTGCACAGTCTGCCCTGCTGCAGAGTCCAACGCTCATTTCACTGCTTTGCTTACTGTACGTTGTACTTTGGTGTGTGACAAATAAAACACCTGAAACATAAAATACAATAATATAATATTTGAAGTCCAGCCCAAATATTGCAATAATGTATATTGTGATATTTTGACTGTATGGAAATCATTTGAAATTTTTAAATTACAACATACTGTACATTTTTTAAAATAAATGAACAAATAAGACAAAGATGAATTGATAAATACAAGAAGCCTCACAAAAATAAAAGAAAACATAAATTGATTAAATTCTAAAATTGTCAAAATTTTGATTCAGATCATCATAGAAGGAAGCAAAAATCAAACATTTGATTCTTTCAGTGCTCAATATTCTTTGATACTCTTGATCACTCCTCAGACCACTTTGACTGTCAGCTTAACAAACATCAATCGCCACGAGCCTCTGGGTTTACAAAGCTTTTATTCATTCAATGCAAACCTGACACTTCCTCATAGTTCTGATGAGAGATAGTGAACTCCCACTCACCCACCTTACAGCGTTAGTATTCAGAACATTTTCATCCCAGAACACATTTACACACAACAGGGCACCATCAGACTCTAATTGCATCACCACATCATTATAGTCAAAAATGTGGAATTAGAAAGTTCCCAGAGGTCATTAAAGAATAACTACACCCAAAAAACATTTTCTATTTATGACATCTCACATTCTCAGACAATATGAGTCATTTTGTCAGCAGTTGATTATTATTTATCAGTTTTTCAGTGGCTTTTGCCGCGTTCCTTACCTCTGTTTCTAAACTAATTTAGCCTGACAGGGTAACATAGCTCTCACAGATGCTGGTGGAGAGACGCCGTGGGCATTAACGAAAGCTTCATTTCTCTGCTGTGACTATAAACACAATACATGGGCCCACAGAAGGCTGTGCTGTGTTCAGCTTCATCAGAAATTCAGATCAGTCAGACACCAAGGTGACGACACACCCACCACCGGTGTTTGAGTCATTTACCACTCCTCTGAGGGTCTTAGCATAATATGTGAGTGGACCAACTCTGCGGTCATAATAGAGGCTTGTTGTTAACTTAGTATAGTCTGGTTAGACACCATTTGATTACCAATATCAGGAACTACTCACCATTTAGCATCTCTGATTAATGTGACCTGCATGTATCTCACACCCTGCTCAGACCTGGCATGCGTCTTCAGTGATCTGATCACAAGTGGTCAGCTTGAAGCACGTCAGCTCACACCTGGATTTAAAATGCAGCTCCAGCGACCACTTGTGATTGGATGTCGTTTCCTCGCTTTATATGCAAAGAAACACGTGTGTTCTTTTTTTTTGAGCCAATCTGACAGACAGGCAAATGTGTTCAGATCTGAAATGCATCCTGAATGCGTCTTGGGTGAATTGAGGAGCTGTCCACTTGTGATTGGATCACCCAGGACGGACGTTGATACCAGGCCTGAACAGGGTCTTAAGACTGCAGAGGAGACCAGAGCATGCAGAGGGAGCCCACACAGGCAGGAGCAGCTCCAGCAGAGAGGCTGTAGCCAGCTGGTGCATTTGGAGCATCTTACTGCGAGGCAACACCACCAATCACAACATGACCGGATTGACCCCTGCTGGATTGTCAGTATATGCGTTAGAAATACTGAATATTTGAGGGGACTGAGTGTAAGTCTGGCTAAAAAAACGCTTACAGGCCGGGTAAATATTTACTGCACATTACAGCATTGTTACACAGTGTGGAAGTCACGAGGTCCGCATGAAATCTAAACAACAGTCTTAATTTCTGGCCGAATTCCAAGCCACACGTTCTCCTCTGCTCAGCCAATTTTGAAAATGACAGTCAGAGTGAGGAACTGTCACATCCTCCGAAGGACAAAATATCACACAAACTCTGCCTAATGAATTTACTCCCATGTAGAGCTGCCAGCTGTATCGTGTCCGTCCCCAGACACAAATTATGTAGAAGGAGTTAGAGGCTTTCTGATGTAGGTTTTTACAGGGGGGGGCCAGTGTTGGCCAGTCGTCACTCTTTCTAGTCAAAAATGAAACTGTTCTCATTGGTATTCAGGAAGCAGCACTGCTGCCCAGATCATCAGCAAAAGAGATAAAAGATGCCGGAACCTCTCTGGATGAGACTAAAATGATCAGGCCAGGAGAATCAGTGAGACAGCTGCTCTACATAGGGAAGAAGTCAACCAGTCACATCAGTACAAAGTAGGAAGACATAGCAAACATGCAAATCTGCCTTTGAAGATATTTTCCATTTGGTAGGCTGCATATTTACAGGGATTGATCAGTGATCTCGAGTATTAAATAGGTCTGCAGTTTGTCAGTTGGCGCCAATGGAAGGTCACATTCAGACAAAATAAATACAAGACATACTGAGCCCCTTTGACAGGTGACCTCTGTGGTATCTCTCCAAACATTGGACCTCTTCTTGTCAGTTCTCTGAAGAATCAGTAACTCTGATGAATCATCTCTGGTTGAATTCATGGAACTGTGTTGTTGGCTGTTGTCTCAAAAACATCTCCAGACTGTCTGATGTTATACTCTCAGGACAGATGAAAAAGATGCTAATTAACTTTAGGTTTGGCTGAAAATCTTCACTCCAGCCGTCATCCATTAACCCCTCACTTCCTGTTTACCTGTGACCACCGCCTCCTCTTTCCTGGCCAAGCAGTAGCTACATCTCTCCTAAAAACATACACGTCAATACATGATAGATCAGATCCAACATCTAAATTTCCTACAAACTACTTTAGAATTACTTTTACTTTTATCTCTGTGACACAAAAACACAGCTCAGACACACATGGAGTTCAAATGTTAACGTGCTGTAGGACGGACAGTGAGTGGCAGTAGACTGAATGGACTGGTACTGGGCACCAGTGCTGAGAGCATCAGAGGGTCAAGCAGGAACATCAAAACACCCACGCTCATTGTTTTCTATGTAAAAGCCTGCGTCAGTCGCCGGTGTGTGGCATCTTGTCAGGATCCTGTTTCCTGGAGGCGACGCACAGCAGCTTCAAAAGAGCAGCAATTTCACCACATTAGCTTCCTGGACCGACTCGTCCCTGCTTGACCACCTCTGTCTGCATAATGTGTTGAGTGTGAGCTCCGGGCGCTGATTGACTCACATCAAATGGTTGATGTGTGTTACACTGTGCAGCTGTATTAAGTAGGAAAAACAGATTGAAGATAAAACTGTATTGAATATGATATTCTTACTCGAGCTAGGACTCTGATCTAGATCACCTAGATTACCCCTTTGCCCCTTGGATCTGTATCGATTAGGCCCGTCTTGGTACCACCTGGATGCTATAGGCCTGCCAGCTGCTTAGAGGCATAGTCAGAGGCATGGATTGTATATAAATATGGACGTAGCCTCTGTGACGTCACCCACAGGTTTCTGAAGAGCGGGGTTGAAGCTCAGAGTGAGCTGCTTTGCCATCACCATCTCCACCTAACTTCCGGCTAATCCAAAACCAAGCAAAACGCCGGGGCGTGTAAGCATATGCTCCCCCACCTGCCACTCAAAACAGCCACACCGTCAATTATGCAGAACTTTAAGCCTTAATAAAATGTGTGCTCAATGCCTCAAGTGGCCATTTGAGGAAGTGCAGTTTCTGTCTTGGCCTTATTTTTTAGTTTATGAGGTTGCCGCTTGGTCAGAGGTCGGTGATAAGAATGATTTTACGGGTTATGATGGAGGATATAAAATGATGGATGGGAAATCAGAAGCAGTTCTATTTGCACTCAGCAGTTAATACTTGACAGTGATTGGATATTGAATTATCTGTGAAATTGTTAAGTGTAGGGTTGGCATGTTGCCATTTAGAAGCACTCAGATATTTGAACAGAGGTCCATGCTGATTTGTTTCTGTGCCAAAAATAATTCTTAAAATCCATCCAAACTTTTACAGTCACTTGCTCAGAATGTGTCTGTACATAACTGAGGAAAGTCTTTGTTTATCCAAGTGGAAGTTGGAGGCTGATCTTTTATAACTAACAAAGCTTTTCAGTTGTATTCGCCCTTACTATGTGTGAACTGTACCTATCGTGTATCTCTGCCTTCAAGAGAGGAACTATGTGTGACTTTGTCCTACCTGTCCCTGTCCTCCTGCAGGTGTTCTTCAGAGCAGGGACTCTGTCCAAGCTGGAGGAGCAGCGGGACGTGAAGACCAGGAGGAACATCTCTCTGTTCCAGGCCGCCTGCAGGGGATACCTGGCCAGACAGGCCTTCAAGAAGAGGAAGGTAAGACTGGGGTGTGGGGTGGGATCACTTTAAAATATCTTAACTTTGTAGAAAACTCAGAGAAACTAAATCCTGCAAGGTTGGATGGTGGGTCCAGGAGAGCGGTGACTACTTAGTTGTGACATCACAAAGTTCCAGAAGTCCTTACGTCTGAATACAGGCTGTGTGCATTTCTCTGTGGACTGAGGCTTTGATACTTTCACAGTATTAATATAGAACCTAGACCTGCTTTATAATCACAAACACATGGACATCTACCTTTAGACAATATGGGACCTTTAAAAACCTTGCACCATGAGCTTTATAAAACTGGTTTACTGGAGGAATATCTATTCTAAGGTGGTTTTGTAATTTCTTGTTTATCCTTTGTTTGTCTGTGGCCATAACTTCACAAACGGAGAAATTATAATTGTCCTTATCTGCCAACCCCCGGTTGAACTACATATATTTCTGTTTTATAGTGTAAAGAGGTAAGATGGAGTTACAGCTCTTGTGGCATTTGGACTTAAAGTTCTTAATTAAGTGTTAGGAAAACCTTTGTGGCCTAAGGAAAATACCAGAGAAGTCTTAAGAGAGCACGGAGCTGGCAGTAGTTAAATGATTTCCTCTGAGATGAACTCGAGCTGCATCTTTTTTCTTGTGGCTTCTTGTCATTTCATTCGGTTCTCTCCCTGCTGGACTGCTGCTCTAGTGTCACACGGACTCTGAGATTCCCCAGTGATATGCTGTCACTCTGCCAAAGCCAAACAGGCCTGAATGTTGCACAGCGGTTGTTGCATGTGCAGAAATTCAGGCACCTTTCTGCTCACTCAGAACTTCAAGAACTCATTAGGGCTGAAGTGACCAGTTAGGACTTGTGAGGCAGGTCAAAAACTGTCATCAGGAATTGTCAGCTGATGACTCTTGAAACCTTGACACTCAACAACCACAGGCTCTTCTAAGCAGCTGACTGAGGGGCTGAAAAAGAAGCTAATTGATGCCCACAAAGCAGGGAAACTGTAAAAAGACATCAAAGCATTTCAAGCATGAAATTTCCACTGTCATTATGAAATGACAGTTAAGGGGAACTCTGGAAGTCAGGATGAGATCTGGACATCCGAGAAAACTTTCAGATAAACTGTCTGCAGGACAGAAAGACAAAGAAAAACCTCACATGAATGTGAAGGACCTGCAGGAAGGTTTAGCTGACACAGGAGGGGAAGAGTCATCAGTGAGAAGCTTTACCTATGACCTCACTACAAAAGTCAAGTCTGCAAAGCAACATCGGAATAAATCAGAGACTTTTGGAAACAAGTTCTGAGGACAGATGAAGTTAACTGAGCTCTTTGGCCACAATCACCAATCAAGTCTCCTTTTGTCTCCTTTTTGGAGGAAAAAAGGAGCAGCGTTTGATGAAAACACCTTTTCCAACTGTAAAGCATGAGAGTGGACATATTATTCTTCGGGGTTGTGTGGCAGCAAGTGGCACAGGAAAAACTGCCCAAACAGAGGGAGGAATGGATTCCACTAAATATCAGCACGTTCTGGATGCAAATGTCATGTTGGCGCTAAGAACGTGAAAGTGAAAAGAGGCTGGTTCCCAGGACAATGACCCAAAGCATACCTTAAAATCCACCATGAACCACTTCAAGAAATGCAGAGCGCCCCGCCCCTCACCTGAGAGTCTGTGGGTAGACTTTAAATCAGATAAAATTTCTCACAAGTTAAAGTGATGTGCAGGAAGAGGATAGAAAGACTCTGAGGGTTTGAAAGCTGCCTGCTGGAAAATACTCGGGGCACACAAACTTCTGCAGATTCTGCAATTATTGTTCAATTTTTGTTCAGTTTAAAAAAACGTAATGTTTCATTTACATTTGGAGAAAGTGTAATGTTTTAATTTCTGTTTGCTGCTGCGTCTGTATTTACTTCTTTTCACTTCAATAACCAGCCAAATTTATAATTTGCCTAAACACCTGTTCACCTACTTACTCCTGCAATTATCCAATCAAGCCATCAGGTGCACGCTCAGTGCATAATATCCTGCAGACACAGATCCAAACAATAGAATCGGGTGGGGGGGGGCGGGCACTTTATTAGGAACACCACACTAATGCTGGGTAGTTCCTCCCTTTGCTTTCAAACAGCCTCGGTTCTTCATGTCATTGATTCCACAAGATGTTGGAAACCTTCCTCCGCTCCTTGTTGACATGACTGCATCCCATCATTTCTGCAGATTCTACCACATCTCCAAGGTGTTCCAATGGATTCAGGCCTGGAGACAGGGGAAGGTGGTGCTTTCATACACCTTGATGTGCTTGATGTTGTTCTTAATGTGGTTTTTAGAGACCACTGTGACATTTCACGTTTATTAGATGCTTCACAGTGAAATGAAAAGGACTTTGAACCCAAGGAGAAGCATTTATATTGTAGCCAAATGAGCTTTTTGGAAGCTTTACGAGTTCCCCTTGTAGAGGACTTTGTCTTGACAATTTTCTTCTCTCTGCACACTGTTGGCGGTGTGTGTGTGTGTGTGTGTGTGTGTGTGTGTGTGTGTGTGTGTGTGTGTGTGTGTGTGTGTGTGTGTGTGTGTGTGTGTGTGTGTGTGTGTGTGTGTGTGTGTGTGAGAGTGAGAGTGAGAGTGAGTGTGTTGTTCCACCAGAGTGAGCCTGACAAGTGGAAACATTGCCGCCGTGCATTGACTGCCTCTTAAAGATGCCAGTGGGGATCTGTTGACTTTGTGTGTGTGTGTGTGTGTTGCTTCACAGAAGTTTTGATGTTGCTTGTGGAAGTTTTCTCATGTGAACACACAGCTCATTTGGTACAGTTTTTGTATATATACTAAATGTGTGTGTGTGTGTGTGTGTGTGTGTGTGTGTGTGTACGCCTGTGCTTTCAGTCCCTGTCCTCCACTCATTACCATTTCGGTTTATTCTTTCTTGCCGCACTGGGCTCAGGCCTGCCAACTGAAATTACTTTTCAAGGGCATTTGGGTTTCACTTCACTTCTCTGTTGCCCCTGAACGACTCAGTTTGAGCCTCAGCTCTTAGTCATTAGGAGTAAATAGTCATCTCCTGTAACTGATGTCATTTGGAAATGGGTTTATGTCTTTGTGGCCACTGAAAGCCACTAGTTGCTAATGTTGGTTGAGGTGAAGGTTTTATCCGTTTGATGCTTCTTTCAATTGCATGATTGTTTTGAGCAGTTTTAGCAAGGCAAGGCAAGGCAAGGCATCTTTATTTATATAGCGCATTTCATACCAAGGCAACTCAATGTGCTTTACATAAAGACAAAAAAAGAACAGCATAAAACAGCATAAAAACAAAAGAAAACAGAGTTAAAAGCAGGGGCAAAAAAGTAAAATAGAAGAAAATAGAGTTTTAAGTTCTTAAAAAGAGCTTTTAACCTGGATTTAAAAGTGCTTACAGTTGGGGCTGATCTCAGTTCTGCTGGTAGTTTGTTCCAGTTGTGTGCAGCATAACAACTAAATGCTGCTTCACCATGTCTGGTCTGAACTCTGTGCTCCACTATCTGACCTGAGTCAGTAGATCTCAGAGCTCTACTGGGTTTATACTCTACTAACATGTCATTCATGTATTCTGGACCTAAACCATTCAGTGATTTGTAGACAAGTAGCAGAACTTTAAAATCTATTCTGTAGCTGACTGGGAGCCAATGTAAGGTCTTACGAACTGGGGTGGTGTGATCTGATCTCTTTGTTCTGGTTAAAACTCGAGCTGCAGCGTTCTGAATGAGCTGCAGCTGTTTGATACTTTTTTGGGGGAGTCCAGTCAGAAAACCGTTACAGTAATCAAGTCTACTGGAGATAAAAGCATGAATCAGCTTCTCCTGATCAGTTTGGGACATGAAACCCTTAATTCTGGATATGTTCTTAAGTTGATAAAAGGCTGATTTGGTGACTGATTCGATATGGCTGTTGAAGGTCAGATCTGAGTCTATCAGCACGCCAAGGTTTCGGACTTGGTCTTTAGTTTCTATAGACAGTGACTCAAGGTGTTTGCTGACAGCAACCCTCTTCTCTTTATTGCCAAAAACAATGACCTCAGTTTTTTCTTGATTTAACTGAAGGAAATTTTGGTTCATCCAATTTTTGACTTGCTCTAAACAGTAGCGTCTTTTTAAAGCCAGTTACATTTTAGGCAGATTTGGATTTGATCTGTTGGGAGCTGGTTCCAGCAGTGAGCAGCACAGTGGCTGGAAACCATGTCACCCTGGTTAGTTTTATCTGTAGGCCCCAGTAACTGACCAGCTCCTGCAGATCTTAGAGACCTATGAGGCTCATACACATCCAACATTTCACAGATATATTTAGGGCCCATTGTGTGACTTGTAGACAGAAGGTAAAACTTTCAGTTCACTTTTATCTGACTGTCGGTTTATAAGTCAATGCAAAGACCTGAGAACTGAAGTAAAGTGTTCTCTCTCTTTTTTTTTTAGTTTTAGTGACAACCGTAGCTGTAGCTGTCTAATGGTGTTATTTGTTAAACCAGTGAGGAGAGCGTAGCAATAGTCAACTCAGGAGGATATGCAGGCATGAACTTTGACCTTAGCTTTGTTTCTGAGATGCCAAAATACAGATAAAGTTAAAAACATCTCTTTTGGTACGTTTTGGAAATACTGTTTCAGTTTGAAAACTCAACCATGATTTTCACCAAGGTTTTTTACATGGGTTGAAGTCTTTCAGGTTCTAGACTCCAGGTCAGCACTAAGTTGCAATCTTCCCTCTTTCTTCCCAAATAGAACTATCTCAGTCTTGTCTTTATTTAATCGAAGGAAGTTTTCCAAGTGTCCAGGGATGGGTTTGGGGCACGAAAGCCACCCAACACATACAGCACACAGATACTACCCACTCTTTCCTCCAATAGAATGTGTTTTTAAATGTAAGTTTAACACAATGATATTTAATCCTGACAGGGAAGTAGGGAGTGTTATAATGGGTTCCAAATGGAGTATATATCCAAAACTACAGACCGGCGGAGGGGTAAAGGGACGCCAGGAGAATTCAAATCAGAACTTTAATTTGTTTTGCACTGACTCATTGTTTTGTTGCTGATAAACCGTCCAGATACTCAGAAAAGGTAGATTAAAATTTGCTTATGCCCATTTTCTATTGCTACTACACAAAATCAATTAGTTTGTTCCTCCATCTAGTCTGTCTGCCTGCTCTAGGGAACCCCCCCCCCCCCGAAAGGAGCAGCATTCAAAGCACTCTGAGAAATAAATGAGAAGAAGAAGGAGAATGAAAGAAGGAAAGCTGGAGAAAGAGAGAGTGTGCCTCTTCATGAGGGAGCAGACAGATAGAAGAGCTCCTCTGGCTGCTCTGAGGCCCTGCAGTCTATCTCTCCTCATGGGGAACAGTTCAGAGCCGAGGAACATGGGGGATCCCACCGCCTGACATCAACACTGAGCCTCATTAAATAGTTCCCTGAAGACAGAAACCAGTATCTGGGTTACTACAGTGCAAGTAAACACCTTCTCCACTGACGTGAGTAACCTGGATACTTCTGTCAGTGTAAACAGACTGATCCGTCTCTGCTGCAGGATGTACAGAGCAGACACAGGTCACAGCAGAAGAATCACTACAGTAAAGAAATGTCAGTTTCAGCTAAAGTGCATAAGAGCACAACATCTTTTAGATTATGTGTCATTTTCTGTCTAAAGTTAAACTATTCTGTAAATTTAGACATCCTGCACTGACGATGAACAAGGTCACAAAAACAAAAAAGAAAAAGACAAATATTTGTTGGGTGGTTTCTGTCTTTTTTAAAACCTATTACAACCTTCAGGCTTCTAAAACGTCTTTTCCTCTGAGATCAAGCTGAGAAGTGAATGAATCTTGAAACAAGCTTGATAATCTACTGCAACTGAGTGAAAGTGTCTCTGATGAGCGAAGCTTGCGTCGGCAGCCTTTGCTTCAGAGAGCAGTCTGTCCCTGCTGTGTGTTAGGAATGGTTTTCCAGATTACCTGTAGCTCGGGAAGATTTCTCTTTACGCCTCTCCAACGAGCTGCCAGAACAACACTGATGGTTTGATCTGTGCAGCCATCATTACATCCACAAGCACATAGATGCCAAAGTTAGGGAAACGACTGACACATTTAAGTGCCTGTGTGATCGTAGAGGGCTGACGAGTCCTCTCTTTGATTTATTGTCTCCTATCATGAAGACAGCGGCTGAGAAAAGCTTGTCTTGATTTGCTTAAACAAAAGAGAGAATTGTCAGCATTTTAATTACAAGTAGATTTGAGGTCCTTAAGTTTTGTTTAACATGTCTTATTTACATGTTAACGTGGCAGCAGAAAAACCTTTTGATTTCACTCGCAAACAATATTCACAATGCAAATGGAAACATCTGCAGAATAAATCCACTCACCGTATCAGGAACTTCACACTATAAAGTACAGAGTCAGCTGAGACATTGTGGTCGTAGAAGCTAGTTTCACTCCTGGTGGGGACTGAGAGACACCAACAAATGACCCTGTCCTGGTCAACAGTGCATCATCATCATTATGATGTCATCACGACCTTATCTGGCCATGAGAAGTCAAACTGTTATTCCCATCATAACGGATTAATACTTCACTATTGGATGTCCCACTTAACAGGAAGTTCATCACTATACAGAAGAAACCAAAGCATTTAGACAGTTTTTTCTTTTAAGATTTTTTTTTGGTCATTTTTGCCAATAACTGGCACATTTTTATTGTACACATACAATAAAAAATGTATGTGTACAGTATTTTTCATTCATTCAAGCATTCTCCTTTGTATCAGCCCATTTACAGTGACTTTACCATCCTGCATTATGACCATTGTCCTGTTGCACTGCAAACAGCTGAGACTTCTATCACTTCACTGGCTCTGTGTCTTACTGTCGTCCATGTGATGTGGGCAGAGCACCACGCTGCCATGGTGACGAGACAGACTGAAATTAAGAGATTGAAGGCAAGAAAATTGACGGATGGAAGCGTGTGTCTCTCAGCCCTAAATCTGAAGGAGGGGTTAAGGATGTTCTGAACTGTAACAAGCTTAAGAAATTCAAACTCTCCACCAGGGGCTCATTAAAAACCCTTTGTCACAAAACGGCAACAAAGTGCTGGACACTTTGTCCTTTCCACTATTAATGTACTTCTCTCATTGACTCTCTCAGCTGTGGCTCAGTGTTAAATAAGCTCCTCTGTGTGATATTACAGACACTGCGTCCATTTTTCTTTCTATAGAAGCATCGCCACACGGGGAAACCACTCAGTGGCCTTTTGGTTACAGCAGAAACACAGCGTGCTGCTGCAAATCCAACAAATACTGTTACTGCACCACACAGTGGGTTCAAACATATGTTCTTCCTCTGCCTAATGCTGTTGTATGTGTGTGTGTGTGTGTGTGTGTGTGTGTGTGTGTGTGTGTGTGTGTGTGTGTGTGTGTGTGTGTGTGTGTGTGTGTTTGTGTGTGTGTTTGTGTCTGTGAGACAGATCCAGGACTTGGCCATCCGCTGCATCCAGAAGAACATAAAGAAGAATCGTGGTGTTAAAGGCTGGCCATGGTGGAAACTGTTCACCACCGTCAGACCTCTGATAGAGGTGCAGCTGACTGAGGAACAGATCCGCGGGAAGGACGTGCGTACACACACACACACACACACACACAATACTAGTGCTGTTCATGGATGGTGTGAATAAGGTGGGCTTTTGAATTATTAGGAAATAGCAAACATTTTTCTGGAGGAATGTCTGACAGACAGATTTTTAAAAGTCGATGTAGACTTTGGACAGAAGTCTGCATCATTGAGTTTTACGTCTGTTCCTTTATATTTGACATATTCCCATCAAAATATCCTTGAAAATTCCAAGTATTTCTCCAGGATTCAAATCCATTCCTTATCCTTGAAACGCCTGGAGTTTTGCTGGAGACAACAAGGATTTAATATTTAACCAGACCTCATCATATCTGTTTGAGAGGTCAGAGGCAGCAGCGATGAGGGTAACACCCAAAAGTTACACCCCCACAATTTAGCGAAAACACCTCACGTGCTGATTAATTCACTTCATCTGCTGTGTCCTCACAAACACCAACATGTTGGGTCTTTTCTCTCTCAGGAAGAGATTCAGCAGCTGAAGCAGAAGCTGGAGAAGGTGGAGAAAGAGAGGAATGAGCTGAGACTCAACAGTGACCGTCTCGAGAGCCGGGTACACACACACACACACACACACACAATCTACAATAGAAGATTTGGGTCTTGTCTGAGCTAGGTTCTTGACAGAGTAAATCTTACAGGGTATACATAAATCCAGTGTGCACATACTTGACACTCACTGTGTGTGTGTGTTGCAGATCACAGAGCTGTCGTCAGAGCTGGCTGATGAGCGGAACACCGGGGAGTCGGCCTCCCAGCTGCTGGAGACCGAAACGTCTGAGAGACTCCGTCTGGAGAGGGACATGAAGGACCTGCAGGTAGAGACCAGAGCACGCTGGAGCCTCACTGTGGTTTTTCTTGCCTTCAGAAGCAGAGTGGTCTGACAAGCAGGGTGTTTGTTAGACTGTATGGAGCCGTGGTCAAGACTGGGGACTGGGGAAGCTCCACTTCAAGGTTTTACTCCTAAATGACTGAATACATACCCAGGTCCCAGCCAGAGCCTTATAGAGGAGACGGTTACGACAGCAGGGAGTCACATGATTCGTATTTGCTGCAGATATGTATCTAATACCAATATAGTCCTCTACAGCACCCTGTCAGATGGCTGCTCATAATTTTTCCAACCACGCCCCTTATGCCCGAGCAGCAGGCCCCACCCCTTTTGAAAGTCTCTGCCAGTAGTCTACATCCTCAGATCATATCAACTTAATTCATTTAGAGCAGTGATTAAAATCAAATTAATGTCAGGGTTCAAATCCCACTTGGAGCTCATTCTCAGTAAATGAGAAAATTAAAGGTCCCGTATTTTTAAGTTTTACAGTGGCTTAGAGAGAGCTCAGCGCATGAAGAAAACATCCTCATCATTTTGACAACACAAACCCTGCAAATACACACAAACACAACCAAGTACAGAAATGCACTGCAAGTAGCACAGACAACTGAAATGTTTCCGGGGGCACAGAAAAGTGATGAACCGGGCTGGGTCGTGCTTGTTCCTCACTGCTTTGTGACTTTTAGTTGTTGAAGTGAAGTCATGGAGAAATGAGACGACAGAACATTAAAGCCGACAGCAGTTAATGTTACACTGACCCTAAACACACATCAAAAGGGCTTCTGTGGGGGCTGAAATTAAACTTTTGGTTCCCTCAGTCTTGACCTAAAAACTCCACTGATGTGGACGAGTCTTTTTGTGTATCATTTTCTCTCTTTACATTTCCCTCGGCCAGCGGTTCCTCACTGAGGGGGGGGGGGCGGTGGTGCTGGTTGTTGCAAGTCTGGAATAAAACACCTGCAATGAAATTACATGCAACTGTGATTTGTCTAAGTCAGACTGCTGAAGCCTCATATGAGCTGAGTGTAGTTGTGTGGAGGGCTGCAGAGTCTGTCCTCCATGTAGTCGCTGTGTGTGTGTGTGTGTGTGTGTGTGTGTGTGTGTGGGGTGTGGGGGGTGTGGGGGGGGGGGGGGGGGGGGGGTCACTACACAGCCAATATGGAAGAGAGGAGTGACTGCAGCTGCTATTAACTCTTTCACTGGACTGTATACATGGCATTTACGTGTAGTATTAACCCTGAGTCTGTCCTAATACACACTCAGTATATAATCTCCCATCAGCCACCACTGCACCCACACCTGCACCAGTGACACCTCACACCCACTACACTCTCTGTCTCCAAGCCTCACCCTGTTTCTCTGTTATCTACCAGCAGCCTGTTCTTTTGCTTTCTCTGCCCTCTCTCTCTCTCTCTCACTCACTCACTCACTCACACACACACACACACACACTGACGGCTGTAATTTTGAAATCACATTGTCAGGCCATTTCTCCACCACTGCTCCCTCCATCCATTTAGTTCACTATTTGACATTTTTGACATGAGCTGTTTCTCAATTTTTGTGAGAGGCGGTGGTGGGAAAGGGGGGGCGGGGGGCTCAGACTGCTCAGATAGCCACGGGGAGGGGCTGCCTACAAATGGCCTGGCTTTTAGAAATGTTGGATGGATTTTTTTTTCTTGTGTTTGTGATGCAGAGAACATCACAGTGAGGAAACGTTGTTGTTGGACCTGAGCACTGTGTCAGGGGTTCGAAGGTGTGAAATGAGACGGTCTGGCCCACGAAGGATTTTCACTTTGCGCCACCAGCTGTGACCACCCTTACCATTGCTTCGCAAAGCTTCTGTTGCCTAGCAACTTTGACAAAAACTTGAGGTCTGAAGGCCCTTGGTTTTAACAGTTGGACCATCAGCTGTTGAACTGACCTCAGACCCAATACACTGATCAAGTGTAATCCTCAGGCTCTGTCTGTGCTGTTTGCTGCCATATTATCTGCATTAGGAGCCAGCAATGAATCATGGGATAGGTTTGGCCATGAAGGATCCCCCTGCTGGAGCCTTCGTGGAGACCTAAAGCACTCCTTCCTCTCTCTCACCCTCCAGGCCAAGTTTGACAGCATGAAGAAGCAGATGGAGTCCATGGAGATGGAGGTGATGGAGGCTCGACTCATCAGGGCTTCTGAGCTCAACGGAGAGATGGATGATGACGACACAGGTCACACACACTCCTCCACACATATACGCAAAATAACAAACACTCCTGCACAGCTGCAATTACCATCTGTTCATTAGTATTCGACTCAGTGATTGTGAGCACTGTGAGGATGGAGTTAACAGAACAGTCTCCACTCAAGGTCCACTTACTTCCCTGGTCTGGACTTCATCAGTAGATGAACTTTGCTCAGTTGTCATAGAGTTAAACAAGTTCAAACTTTCCCTTATTCAGAGGAAATGAAGGACAAAACCTCATCCACTGAGTGACCAGAAAAAATACAGCAACAAATTGTTTTGAGTACATTGAGTACAATACACAAGACCTGAAATAAATTAAAACAACCCCCAAGTGGCCAAGTGAAAAAAAAAATTTAATCTGTTTTCACAGAAGAGGGAATTTTTTTTTTTTTTTTTTAAATGATCCAGGAAAAAAAATCACTTGTCTTGACAGAAAAAACCTTTCATCTTGGGAGTGTTTATACAGATGAAAAAACGTATAATCATATAATAGTGCATTTTAGACTTCATTGATCATTTTCATCACTAAATCAAATACAACATAATAAAGTTTCAATAACAATTAAAGTAACAGTTTTGTTAGATTAGTAAAGGTTGTCATAATTAGTCTTTCAACAGTAACTTAAATAGGTAACAAAAACAACTTGTCCTCAGCAAACAGGCACTGAGTCACATGAACACAAGCTTATATCATCAAACTTGTGCTGTGGTTTAGTTTAGTTTTTTTTTTGTTATTTTTGTCCACTCTTTGTGTGAACCGAACGTACACACACTCCCACACAGACGGGCTAATAGTGGTAATTCACTCCCTGACTCTGAGAAAACCCCAGCGTGTGTTCTCGAGTGGAGGTGCAGGAGCTGCAGGGGTGGCGTCCGCCCGGTGCTTTGACAAAAGCCAAGAGAAATCCAATGTGAAGGAGAGCATTTGAAATGGATCCGTTAAAAGTGAAAAATGAAGCGAGGACTCAGGCGCCCTGCAGTCAGGCCACCGGCCGCCTTTGTGTGGCCCGCAGACTTTGTGAATGTGGACTTGGAAATTGAATTTTGAAAAGTGGCTTTTTGATGCACAGGTTTGGACAGCCTCACTTGTTTTTACCAAAGCAGTGCTTTAAGGTATTTTTGAGGCGCATTTAATGTGTGGGTTGTTTCATTGGAAGAATATGACACAAAATAGTATTTTAGTTTTACCAAAACGTGGCTGAGAATGTGAAACAAGTGGTGACTGTGAACTTGCTGATGTGACAGGAGGAGAGTGGAGGCTGAAGTATGAACGAGCCATCAGGGAGATCGAGTTCACCAAGAAGAGGCTGCAGCAGGAGTTTGATGACAAGCTGGAGGTGGAGCAGCAGAACAAACGGCAGCTGGAGAGGAGGGTGAGAGGACACACACACACACACACACACACACACACACACACACCCCTTCCATTTTAAATTGTGTTACTCTCTGTATAGAGGAATTAATTGATTTTAATTTTAAGTTTTCAAGTTGAATGAAATCAATCTTAATATATTTATCATCTATTGTCTCATAAGACTCTTCCCACATAATCAAAACTGAATCTTTGCCATGAAGTTGACATTAAGTTTTGTACAGACATTCATGTCAACCAGAAGATGCAATGAATTCTAAAGACTTTGGTTATTCTCTGACTTTTCACCATGAAATATCTCAACATCTGTTAAATGAAATGGCTTGAAATTTCGTACACACTTTCGTGGCTCCTGGGTCATGTATCCTAATGTTTCTTTTCCAGCGCTCATATAACAGAAACTTTATATCTTAAGTCTTAAAGGTCCCATATTTTACACGTCTTCTGTGTTTTATCTGAAGTGTTGATCTCCATTAGAAGATATATTTGTGGTTTTAAGAACCAAAAACCATCTCAGTGTAGTTTCACATCCAGCCTCTCTTCTGATTGGCTGACTGTTTTTTGAGTGAGCCAATAAAAATATAGCAGATTTCAGGTAAACAATCAGAGAAGTCAAATCCTGCAGTTTCTGAATACAGGCTGTGTGCATTTCTCTGGACTGAGGCTTTGATACTTTCACAGCATTAATATAAAACCTAGACCTGCTTTATAGCCACAAACACTGGAAATGTGTGAATGAAACAAGTTGGCTAAGAGTTTATTTAATTTTCGTTACCAGAACCTTGACTCCAATACGATCCTTTTTTTCCCGATACCAATGTTTCTAAATCAGTTTCAACAACAACACAGTACATTACAGAGGCAGAGGCTAATTGTGAAGAGATATAAAAGATAACTGCTGTTGAGCCCGGACGAGTCAACGGACAAGCACAAGCTAACCGACCGTATATTAGATAAAGTTGGTCAGTTACTGTCAATCTTAATGCACTTCACCTGTCGATTTACCTAGCTAGCTACATAGCCATATAATAAGATAACTGAGCTATATTCAAACAATAATCCTGATTACGTTACATCCCAGTTTGTCATTGGCGCTGCGTCCATGCTAATTTCCGTAGCCTCAACGACAACGTACAAGTTAGCTGAATTTGTTAGCTAACTGTTAGCTGGCCTGCTACAAACAGCCGCTGCGCTGTCCTCGGTACCATCGGCTGATGATGAGGACCCCAGTGGTGATGGAGGAGGAGGACTTGGCTGACAGGAGAAAGGCTGAGGTTCGTCCTTCTTTCAGGCGAACACGGAGCAACTTTCCGCTCTTGACTTCAGGCCGCGCGAAGTCAAGGATCAAGTTCGTGGTGTTGCCGTAGTTTGCTGCAGCGTCCTCTGACAGCCAATCACCAGCGACTTAAGAACGTGTCACAAGTATACTGCATGCTTATTGGCTCACAGACGCTGAGATTTAATGTTTGGGTATCGACATTTTTCGAAAGATAATTAATAAATGTTTCAACGCTTGGGAGGATCGAAGCATTTCGGTCGGTGCTACACACATACCCGGCCCCAGCTTCAACACCCTCCTGTGTTCATTTAGGATCAAGGCATTTTTCAGGTCCTGACCCTGATTACCATGGTTACCAAACAGTTAAGATACAATCTGTAAATTAGGGCGTTTCTGTAATAGGGCTCCAGATTGTTTTTGATTGTGTGTGTGTGTGTGATTGTGCAGATCAGCGACCTGCAGGCCGATAACGAGGAGTCCCAGCGAAACATCCAGCAGCTGAAGAAGAAAACACAGCGACTGACGGCCGAACTGCAGGACACCAAACTGCACCTGGAGGGCCAGCAGAGCCGCAACCACGACCTGGAGAAGAAGCAGAGGAAGTCAGTGGACACACACACACACACACACACACACAGAGTAATGTTTGTCTGTAAACACACAGGACTTCACACACACTGAGCAGGGTCCAGCTGTTTTGCTGTAGTATCAATGATTGTAAAGAGAAAACTCTGTTGTGTTCCAGATTGTTTATAGCCTCATGCTGTGCAGGGAGAACAGCACAACTCAGCACATTTTTAAAACGATTTCATATTTTCATGACCTTTCACACGATTAATTTCCCCCCCTCAAATCACCTCCCATCAGAGTGGCAGTAGTTGGGCTTGGCCCGAGTGTTTGGACAGCCTTAATCAGTGGAGTGTGTGAACATTTGTGTGTGTTTGGATGCAGGTTTGACGGCGAGCTGAGCGCAGCCCAGGAGGAGGTGCAGAGGGAGAAGAGCCTGAGGGAGAAACTGGCCAGAGAGAAAGACATGCTGACCGGAGAGGCCTTCAGCCTCCGACAGCAGCTGGAGGTTTGTATCTGTTCGGTCCAGCTTGTGTCACTGTTGCATTTTGCGGCTCATCACATAATAATGTTCCAGAACGAGTTAGAGTTACTGTTGGGGTGTTTAGGAACAGTAAGTATGGTGCACTGTGAAGTATGTATGAACTGATCTGTAGCAGCAGATTTCATCAGTGGGAGGGGTTTGATTATCTTTCATGGCTCTGTTGTCATCCAAGCTGATGACGGATGTTAACAGATTCATCCCTGTCAGGAGACGGCCCCTCGTATTGGCACATTTTTGGCACATTTTGCAATGACAACCATGAAAAACCCTTAAATCTTCCTCTCTGCTCCGGCTGTAACCGTCCGTCCTGCAGGACAAGGACCTGGAGGTGTGTGCAGTCAACCTGAAGCTGGACCAGCTGGAGGCCGAGCTGCAGGACCTCAACTCCCAGGAATCCAAAGACGAAGCATCACTGGCCAAGGTTCCTCTTCGTGTTGTATTTATTGTTGTATTTTGCACCTTGTACTGAAACTTGCAGAATGCTGTCTTTCATGTATCTATACTGTGTGTATATATGTGTATGATCTACTGTTACTTCAATTTGTTACTCAGGTGAAGAAGCAGCTTCGCGACTTGGAGGCCAAGGTCAAGGACCAGGAGGAGGAGCTGGATGAGCAGGCGGGCACCATCCAGATGTTAGAACAGGTACAGATGCAGCAGCACAGTATTAAAGCCACAGTACCGTCACCGCATAAAGTTGTTATGGTTCACAAGTTAACAAGCAGTTGCTTATTTACACATCCAGCAGAAAACATGAGCATCTGTTTGGAGTGAGTTGAGATGAATGTAAGCTCAATATTCAGTCTCTTTTAGCTTTTTTTCATCTTCATCAGCTCCTGAGAAAAATATCTGTCTCTTTAGCTGCTAAATGCTAAAAGCAAAGCAAAACAGAGGTGGTTGTAGGTGTATTCTTAACTTCACACTGAGCCAGCCCAGATGTTCCCACCTGCATCTTTGTGCCAGTACATATTCAATAATATTGAATATCATGATATTTCCTGCCATATTTGCTTACTGGACATTGTACCTTTCACATGTGACGAATAAAACTTTGAAATGCTGTTTAATGGCAGCATCGCAAACATAAAATACAATAATAAAATGATATATTTTAATATAACACCTGAAACATAACATACAAGCATATACTGTATGTAGGACTGTATCAAGATATTAAATTTTGGAAATCACCCAAGCCTACTAGTAGACATAAACCTAGAACTGTCCTGTCCGGACTGGGACCTATAATCTATTAATTATTATCAATTATTAGATTTTGAGTGTGTTTCTCGTTCAACTAGCACAACTTTTTTAGCCTTTCCAGCTCTGATCACATGATGCTAATCAGTCAGTCATTGTGAGATACACACATGAGGGGAGAAAGAGAATCAGAGGTGCTAAAGCTGTTTCCCCCCCAACGTTCCAGAGCTGTGCTTGGGGAAATTTTGTCGAATTGGACCTCTTTGAATTTTAATTGAATACCCAAGATCTGAACCATAGCAGACCTCGGAGCCAATTACATCGGCCCCCTGCTGCCCCTGATATCCGAGAAGGCGCACGCAGCAGTAGATAGACCACTCACTGCATCGCCATCCAGACGCTCGCCAATGGGAGCAGAAGGTGTATCACAGAACACAAGCTGAAGAGTTTCTCTCTCAGATTTTTGGCATCTTGTCTCAAAACGATAACCCCGACCCCTTTTATCAGACATCAGAAAAACTTCTGATGGAGCATACTGGCCCCTTTAGTCGCAGCTTTGTCGGCTTAAGGACAGGATACAGCAGGGATTTACCAAGCTGCTTTTTCAGCACCTTAACATTTCAGGGCATTTATACACGACCAGCAAAGTGTTCCTTTAAGCCACAGTGATTGCAGAGCGTATAATGTCTGTTTTTCTTCCAGGCCAAGCTGCGTTTGGAGATGGAGATGGAGCGCTTGCGTCAAACTCATTCCAAGGAGATTGAGAGCAAAGACGATGAGGTGGAAGAGATCAGACAGTCGTGCAGCAAGAAGGTGAAGTTCGTTACACACACAATCACATTTTAACACTGTTATTTAAGTTTGCTCCTTGTTCTACAGTCGTGATTTAATGTCTGGAGGGGAAGCAGGTGTAAAATGTGACAAAACATTTTTACTTTGCTGCTTCCTGAGTCCTCACAAAAGGTCCAGATCAGTAAGGAATCAGTCAAATAGTTATCAAAGGAGGGACTCACAGGAGGTGGATTTAAAAAGAATGGAAAGTTTATTTCTACAGCACCGTTCAGACACAAGGCAATTCACTGTGCTTTACAGCGGCATGGAAATACATTAAAAATAAACATTAAGATGACATTAAAAATACATTATTAACAATAAATAATAATAAAATATTCTAAGTAAAATTAATAAATAAAATAAATAAATAAGTCATATCCAGATTGTCTAAATTCAGGTTCAAAACTTTTTCAAAGAAAAACAAAAGCGTGGCAGGAAGCTTGTTCCACAGGTGAGAAGCAGAGAAACTAAAAGCTGCTTCGCCTTGCTTGGTTCTGGTTCTGGGAACACTGAGCCTGTCCCAGGTCACATGGTCACAACTGAAGCAGCAGACACCAGGACTTCCTGAGTGGGTCAGGCTCCAGAAACCCTGAAGTAATGTTTTTATCCTAGTTTTAGAAATGATTAAAAATAAGGACCAATTACTTTTCATCACTCCAGGAGGTTGTTTTTATTCAGTCACTCATTGGTCAACATTTTAGCTCCATTGCTTTTCAGATATGCACCACAGGATGTTATTTTAGCTGCAGAGCCGTGTGTCAGAGACATTATTTGTAATCACACCACATTTTAGAGATGATCATGTCAGTGAGACACATCCCTGTTTTCTGATCTGCTCCTGCTTTAACTGTTAATTCAAACTCAACACGTCCTCCATGTTTCACCTGATGCTCTTTGCCACTTTATCCCGTTGGAATCTGGGTTCATCATTTTCAGCTTTGTGCTGTTAAAGCTGTTTTGTGTTTGTGCCGACACTTCACGACTGACCTCCACTGACTGAGCCCTCATTAGCCCACACACACATCCCATTATTAGCTTTTCTACACTTACACAAGGTGGGAATCCTCCGCAGTGACAGTGATGTGTTGTTTAATGAAGGATTGTGCTGAATAAATAAATGAAAGATTTTGGAGAGTGGTAGAATTGATTTATTTTTAAAGATAATGTGATAATAAGATATTGGTTTTAAATATCTCAACAGATGTTATTACAATTCATGTAATTTATAGGTAAACAGTTTTATGTTCGCTATGTTATGTAGCTAGAACTATAAATTTACTTATATCCGTGTGTGTGTGTGTGTGTGTGTGTGTGTGTGTGTGTGTGTGTGTGTGTGTGTGTGTGTGTGTGTTTAGCTGAAGCAAATGGAGGTCCAGCTGGAAGAAGAGTATGATGAGAAGCAGAAGGTGCTGAAGGAGAAGAGAGAGCTGGAGTCAAAGCTTATGTCAGCACAGGACAAGGTAACATCACTACACACAGCAACATGGATCCGGGTCCTGCTGGAACTGGATCTGGATCTGGATCCCTGCAGCTTCCCACTGGACAGTGAAGTCAGTCTGTCTAGATAAAACAGTGAAGAGCATCAAATGCCTGTGTGGTTCGTGCAGAGTTGGATAGTGACAGAATGACAGTGATGTTATTTGATCTGAAGTACTTCTACTCATCAGGTGTGTGGGAGGGGATGTGGGGGATTTATATAATTGGAGTCATTAATACTGACTGATGAAAATATTAGTTAGAGTTAGTTAGAGATGAAGGTCAGCTGTGACGTCCAGGGAACAGAGGGGACAGTGGCAGCCAAACAAGTCCAAATAAATGAGAATAAATGGAACTTCAGAGAGAGAGAGAGTCTGTGGTTGATCCCTGACACATGAGTGGAGTCACCACACCTCACCTGCACCTGTTTTTCAGGTGAGAAGTGGCGACATAGAGACTGAGAAGCGTTTGAGGAAGGACCTGAAGAGAACCAAGGCTCTGCTCGCCGATGCCCAGATCATGTTGGACCACATCAAGAACAACGCACCGAGCAAGAGGGAGATCGCCCAGCTGAAGAATCAGGTACACGACAGCACGGTTACACTGAACCTCACAAAGACCAGGTACAGGTACAGGTACAGGAGCAGCAGGACAGAGGTGTCCCAAATATTCTTTTACTAACCCTAACCCTATTTTTCACTTTTACTGGAGTGAAAAATTAGAAAGAAAGAAATTATTTCACACTAAAGTCAGAAGTCTGTTGCAGAAAAAAAACATCAGCAGTCAACATTAGAAACGGTGCAACTGAACATAATCCAGGGTTTTATAGCAGTTTCCAAAACCAGTGTTGGAAAGTTAATTAAACTGCTGCAAAGAGGCACAAAGAGTCTCACTGTGTCTCCTCCAGTCTGGAGGAATCAGTCTGTTATGTCTGTGCCCAGGTGTATTCAGGCATGTAACTACATCCTAACGCCTGGTGGTCACATGCTCAAGATCTCTTCAAATTAAAACTCCACACGTGAGTTCCAGATGTAACTGTAGAGCTGTGAATTGGATGTGACCGCCCGAGATTTAAACAAGTGTAACTGCATATGAAGCAAACCTTTGTAGACCAGTGGTTCTCGACCTTTCTGACTCGTGGCGATGACTCTCAGCCCCTTGTTACAGGCTGCAAATGTCTTGGAGCCGGAGAGAGAGCTGTGTCCTCCTCAGATTGGTTCATTTGAAAAGGAGAAGAATTAAAAGTTTAAGAAAAAGCAGCAGCAGTGAGGTTTTCCCATCTTCAGAATGAGATTTATTTGTCACTTCCATAATTTACACTTGGCATGCTTGGGAGTGAGATATCATCCTCCACTGGTCAGAGAGATATGATATGATATGATATAATAATTTCTCAATTATGTGTGCAATGTATAATATAGTAGCTTAGGTACTGGCATCTTTTAAAGTGCTGGTGCAATCGTGGTGCACTCGCCCACAGTGTCAGAGGGAGGACAGGGGCAGCATCCGAAGGGTGTTGAGAGTCCCGATGGAAGTCCCAGTTGGAAGCTACTGTTCCTTAATCTGGGTATCAGGTCTGTGACTATTTGAGTAAACATTTTGATGCAAAAGCAACTCATGCTTCACATCTGTCCGTCCATGCCCCCCCTTCAACTCTCCCACGTCTCCCAAGGGGGGGGCTCTAACAAAGCTGCTGGTCTGGAATACAGGATTATTTCCTCTGAAAAAAGCTGCTGCATTCAACAAGGAGGAGTTGGGACCAGGATGAGCTGTTACAGAATGTGTGCATATAATAAAATACATGTGGTGTTGTGTTATTCTAACGCATTTTCCCCCACTTGTGTGTCGGTTCCAGCTGGAGGAGTCCGAGTTCACCTGTGCAGCTGCAGTTAAAGCTCGTAAGTCCATGGAGGTGGAGATCGAAGACCTACACGTTCAGATGGAGGACATCTCCAAGACAAAGCAGGCGGTCAGTACAGCTCCGTGTCCTGCAGCGACCCAACCGCAGGAGGCAGAGTTTAATGTTTAAGTTTAATGATGAAGTTTTAAACAGGAGGGAAAAGCTGAAGCTGTCACAGTGTTCAGAAATGATCATCAGTGATGGCGTAGGTTGTGTTTTTGAGGCTTTTCTAAGGCTGCACCATCTGTGGTGGTGGGAGGGCTGCAGCAGATATGTCAACTCATTGCCTTTAGCCAGAGATAAGGGGTTAGAGGCCACAGCTGTTCCTCAGAGCTCGTCCTCTCACTCCCACTGTTCTAATTTTCTGGGGAAACGAGGGGATTTTCTTATTTCTTTCTTACTTCCTTGAAAAATCCACATTTTATTCGGTCTTTCTTTACAATTTTAGCTTTCATTTCTCTTTCGATCTCATCCAATCTTAGCCTCTCCTCATCTATTTTGACCTTTATATTTTTCTGTCTTTTTGGCGTGACTTCTCTTGCTTTCTGCCCTGTTCCCATGGCAATCTAATTCCACGTGTCGGTCAAACAGCTTTTTTTTTTTTTTTTTTTTTTTTTTTTTTTTAACACTTCTTCACGCCAACATTTTCTTGCTACTCATTTACCCTCAGTCTTACTCTGTGTATCAGTGAGGTTTAATCTCCTCGTGTTTTCTCCTTCCTGCCTGTTAAAGAGAAATGACTGAAACTGGTGCTAATAAACCTAATTTGAGTAAGTTTGACTGTAGAAATGTCCACAGTGAAGTGACAAGTAGAAATTAAGTTGACTCAGCTGCAGGTCAGGAGCAGATACAGGGAGGGGATGGATGGATGGATGGATGGATGGATGGATGGATGACTTTTGCGTCCTTCACCTTCATTTGTTTGTCAGTCTGGGCTTTGCCACCAGAATAATAATAGTTTTATTTTTCTTTGTTCAATTACAATTCAATTAACATGTTTTAATAAAGAGCTGCAAATATATCAATCACTCATAATTAGAATAGCAAGAAAAAATTATTAAGATTGTTAAATGACTGCATTTTATGTACTACTGATAATGCAGTTATTTTAATTCTATCTTTAAGTGCTGAAGTAATAATTGAATTTTAAAATGTTATAGCAAACTTTAATTCTGTTTTATTACATTATTACAACAGGAGCAGATTTATCACACTGAAACGATGAATCCTTGAATTTTACAGCTTGTGAATTTACATTAGCTTCAGGACTTGGTTGAAAACTCCAGCTGACTCACAGAAACCAAATCCTGCAAGGTTGGATGGTGGGACCGGGTGGGCGGGGCTTGGGGCGTGGCTGAGGGTGGTGACTGCTTTGTTGTGACATCACAAAGTCCCAGAAGTCCTGACGGCTGGTTTTAAGGCTCAGTTTCTGAATACAGGCTGTGTGCATTTCTCTGTGGACTGAGGCTTTGATGCTTTCACAGTATTAATATAGAACCTTGACCTGCTTTATAATCAGAAAGAGACATGGACATCTGCACAAGGACTGTGGAACAAGAGTTAGTTATTAGTTCCACTGCAACAGTTGTTGAGTGAATATTGGCATTAGTCACTCACTTCAGTCTCAGAAAAACCAAGCAGCTTTTAGCTTTTTATGCCTTAATTTACAAGCCTCGGATGACCTCATCTTTATCATCTTCATTTTGTGTTTATATCAGGTTGTTTGGAGATGTTTTGTTTTTCGCGACAGAAAGACAACAGACCTTAGAGGACAAATGCAATTTAATTGTTTCCACAAAATGTGTGATTGGCTAAATAGAATGTGAAAAAGGAATTTTGCAGAGATAAGATGAATGTGTCACCAGCTTTTTGTTTTGAAATCATGTCTTTGAGGACGACCTCTGCAGCTCACATCCCTGCAGTCTGCTGGGAAAGCAAAGAGGCTCGGAGAACTGATGACAGAAACCGTTATTGCAGATATTGAGGTTGTTTTTTTTATTTTTTTTATGCGTCACCGGTCACATAGACGACAAAGATAAAAACATGCAAATAACATTTCTTTAGATGGTCCATCATTTTTTGCCATTCTCTTGGTATAATTGCAGTGTTTTGAGAAAATGGTCTTGCATGTTTTCAAAAGCTTTATTTTTCCACAGAGAGCCACAACCGCGGCCATCTGAGAGGAGAAAAAAACCAAGGGCCGACCCACGTAATTGGGTAGAGATTGCACTGACAGCCTATTGTTAAACGTGTTTTCTGTGACAGTTTGGTGCTGCCGACTGGCACATTTTCTTTTTTTTTCCTCCAAGTGTCGATCACATGATTTTCCCCACCATGCAGAGCTGCAGCTGCTCTCAGAGCTTGTTTCAGCTCCTCATTCAGGCTAACAGTGGATTTAAAAAAAGAAAATGAGCCGTGTGAATGAATTTGCCCCAGATTCCACATGGATATTTTTAGTTGCTGAGGTATACCTTGGTACGTCACAGCAGTGGCTGCTGTTAATAATAATAAATACAGAATAACCATATTTACCCTCATAATCCAAATCCATATTTTAAAGCTGTCTTTGATTCAGTGAGCTGAGTTCCTTCTACATCCTGTTTGGATTGTTTCTTAAAGCTCCATCCAGTCTAAAGGTAGATGTGTTTGTGATTATTAAGCAGGTCTAGGTTCTATATTAATACTGTGGAAGTATCAAAGCCTCAGTCCACAGAGAAATGCACACAGCCTGTATTCAGAAACTGAGCCTTAAAACCAGCCGTCAGGACTTCTGGAACTTTGTGATGTCACAACAAAGCAGTCACCGCCCTCAGCCATGCCCCAAGCCCCGCCCACCTGGACCAACCATCCAACCTTGCAGGATTTGGTTTCTCTGAGTGTTTACCTGAAATCTGACATATTTTTATTAGATCACTCAGAAAACATTCAGCCAATCAGCAGAGACAATCAGATCCTCTCTTCTGATTGGCTGACTGACCTGTTGTTACTACAGCTCAAGAGAGAAGGAGATGTAAAACTACATTGAGATGGTTTTTGGTTCTTAAAACAACAAATATGTTTTCTTATGGATATCAACACTTCAAGTAAAACTAAATAAATATGAAATATGGGACCTTTAATAAGGTGGATGCCATGGTGTTGGCTCTGCCCGTCCCTGACTCCTCTTATCTCCTCTTTATGTGCAAATTGATTCATTAGCCTCTTCACATTAGTCACCATTTATTAATCCCTGTGCCTCCAACCTCCCTCTCTGTCTTTTGTATATTATCCCAGTCATTACAGAAATAGGATTACTCCAGCACAGTCCCTCCCCTCTCGGCTGAAGGTACAGGGCGGTCGCTGCTAGCTTTTAGCCTCTAATTGGATGTCTTGGTTATGACTGGGACCTGAAATAATCCCTGATGGGTCCTATGATCACAGGGGGCTGTGTTAACGCTAATAAGGGCTCTCCTCAGAGAAAAACCTCTGCTGTGTGCACAGCGTGGCACACCCACAAAGTCAAAGCCCAGCTCCAGACTGTGACTCCTCAGTTTCATTTTACAACAGTTTAAAGAGATGGAGCAAGGAAACTGCAGTGTGGAGAAATGTGTTTTTACCCAGTTGTATAAAATAAGTTTTGAGTTTTAAATCTTCCTCATCAATTTACAGTTTTTTTTTAACCCATGCGATTTTAAATGGTAAATTACTGCACTTATAGTCGTGTCGACCACTCATAGTGCTTAATACTACATGCCACATTCATCCATTCACACACAGCACATACATACGTCACACTCATACACACTCATACACACTCATACACACTCACACACTCATGGAGCAGCCATCAGGGGCATTTTGGGTTCAGTAGCTTGCCCAGGACGCTTTGACATGCTGAGGAGGAGCCAGGGATCGAACCACCAACCTTCTGGTTAGTGGACGACTCGCTCTGCTTCCTGAACAACAGCCGTTCAGATAAAATGTCAAACCATACAATGTGATATTTTCATTTCTCTGTCCAGTTTTCTCTCACTGGAGCTGGTCCGTACAAATATATTATTGTTTATGTGCTGTTGATCAGTGGCTTTGTTACCCCGTGCAGACATGTACAGCTGTGACTCTAAATTCTGGACTTGCAGTGTCATCACTGTAAGTTACAGTCACTTGCAGCTCATTTAGTTTCGTCTGACTTTATTCTGAGCCGTGTCTGGCAGCAATGTTAAGGTATATAGTTTGTTAGCTGACCAGTAGAAGCCTGACTTCAAACAGGTTTCTACTGCATACAGTAGTTTCTGTCTCAACACATTTCATTTATTTATTCTTTATTCATTTATCCTCCATTACAGTTTATTCGCTGATAATAATCGACAGATGTAACTTTTTACAGTCACAGACATGTTACCAGCATCGGTGCCTTTTTAAACTCTTTTAACTAAAATGCACTGATGAGTGTATCATTTGTCATCTTCTTGTCTACCTGGTTGTGTATTTGAATACATATTTAAATGCATTTCAATATAAATTCTGATTGTTTATATGAATAATATCTGAGTTTATATTTAAACCACTGAACTTTGACCTCTCTGCTATTAATATTTCTTGTTGTTTTTTATTTTAGTTTTTGCTCTTAGGTCTCACTTGTAAATGAGCTCTCCGGTTCAATGTCACTTCCTGATTAAATAAATAAATAAATAAAATTACTAATTTGACTCATAGAGGACGCTGTGTGAAGCTCAGATCCCAGATGTGAGATTTAGGTTTTTTGTTTTATCTGCAAATTAAAAGATTTTTTTTTTCCAGTGGGAGAACCAGCAGCCGTCTGATGTCTAAGTTTTTGTGACTTTGTGACCACACAGCTGGGTCCGTCTGTTTACACCCCTCTTTGTTCTGCCTTCTGTCCGTCAGCTGGAGGAGCAGCTGAGTCGTCTGCAGAGGGAGAAGAACGACCTGCAGTCCAGGATGGAGGAGGACCAGGAGGACCTGAACGAGCTGATGAAGAAGCACAAGGCTGCAGTGGCCCAGGTTTGTCTGGGTTATACTGCTGGAATAACTCAAACTTAAATATTGCGTTTGCTTATTTATACTTCCATTTCCTAATGAGGATTTATTCTTTAAATGATTAATTCATGAATTCAGAGATTACTTATTCATAACAAAACAATTATAAAAAGCCTTTTAAATTTTGCCTTTTGTTATTCCACCATCTAATGTGTCTGCCTGTTTTATTCCAGCTCATAATTCATGTGTTTCCTTTTTTGACATTTACAGTTTCCATTTCATGAACACTTAAATATAAAGAGCAAGAATTTATAGAAATTCAATCCAGAGAGCAGCAACAGGATTGGCCGAACACGAATCACTGGGAAAAACATTTAACCCAGTGCTGTTTCTTTGTCCACCTCCATCTTCGTATAAAGTCACATTGGTTCTTCACTTCTTTCGCTCCGTCCAGTCCCCTCCCCTCCAGGGAGACCCTCATAGGAGAGAGGGAGAGAAGCGAAATGCCAAAGAGAATTTCATGCCACCGGCTTAAAACAATTATTAATGTACTCAATGTTCACGATATAATGATTTACTACATCCCACGTGGAACAAGTCGCGATATGTTGAGTACATTCGTTATATCGCCCACCCCTTGTCCACAGCACCCACAGTGAAGGCTGCATGTTCTGCACATCTCATCGCGTCTTCTGCCGTATCATGTCAAAAAGCATCCAGAGTTCATTTGTACCCGGTAAAAACCCTGGAGCAAGCTTTACATTGAATTATTTTAACACCACCCTCTCTGCCAATTGAGTCATTTCTTTCAGAAGCAGTGGTATTTGGTGAGTGCCCCCCCCCCCCCCCCCATTCGTATTAATGTAGCTGTGTGTGTAGATGAGCGGCGAGTGGAAATGAAAGTGGAGTAAAAGCGCTTCCTCTCCGTCACTGATGGCTGATGAGTGATGTTGAGTGATCTGGCTCCACTGGCTCCAAATGAATCCATCCTTTCTGTCTAAATTGAGGCGGCTGAATCCCGGCGGGACTCGCTGCAGCAGAGTGCTTCATCTACTGTGAAAAAAAGCATTTGTCTCAAATATTTCACACAGGTCACATTAAAATGAGATTTACTGATACGCTTTCACTCAAAACATCTTTCCAGCAGATTTATTTGTCTAGGTAATGTCACTGTGATGCCGCCATCTTTTACTGGATATACTCAGTTTTTTTTGTTTTTTTTAATTGTTTGGTATTTCATGGATTTAGATTTTGTTTTCAGTACTTTAGCCTTGTGCACAGTCTCAATACTGTAAAATGAAATCCTATCAATTCTTCCATCATATACAATATAAAAAGAATGTGTTTAATGTCCACTGACAGTATCATGTTGCTCACTGACTTTGCTTTTTTTTTCTTTCCTGTGTTTGTTGACTTCAGTCAGCCCAGAATCTGGCCCAGATCAGTGACCTGCAAGCCCAGCTGGAGGAGGCCCTCAAGGAGAAGCAGGAGGTTCAGGAGAAGGTAGATGTCAGCTTTCTGCTCTCTCTGCTCTCAGACAGGCGGGGCGTCGGTTCACACAGGGTTTTTGATCAACACTCAGCAGCTTATAAGAGAAAAGTGTTTCTTTGTTTATTCTATTAAAATGTGACAGTGAGGAGGATTTTTAGAGATGTCACACGCAGGCTGTCCTCTGATTGGCTGACTGTTTTCTGAGTGCTCAAATAAAAATAGAACAGATTTCAGGTAAACACTCAGAGAAACCAAATCCTGCTTTAGTGTTTGTAAGTGAGACTTTCTTATGCAAATTTTCAGAGACTTTTTCAGACTGCGGCTCGCTGCTGTGTTTTGTTTCCTATTTTTCCTTCTAAGTCACATGACAGATCAGGTCAGATTTGTCCAATCACCTGCCAGGTATTTTTTTCAACGAAGTTTATCATCACCAAGGATCCAGGATCATCACCTTTCAGAACCAGGATCATGAGTAATTCAAAAAGGTTCAAGAACAGGAACCGTTTGTCGGTGTCACTTTTCAAGCAAGACGAACATTTTTTTGTGTTTAGCTTCTTAAATATGAGGTTTGTTACTTTTCTTTGTTTTGATGATTGTAAACTGAATATTTTAGGGCTTTGAACTGACTGAAATAATCTGAACACGGTGCTTTTGCCTCTGAGTAATTGAGATGGTCATTTTTCATGGTTTTCTGCAAATTGATCTATAATTGGATCAGTTATTGGTTCCCGCAGCTCGGATTACAAATTGTAAAAGAATGACGACCCTGTGACAGTTCCGCTGTCGCAGTGCTGCCTCTTCCCTGACAATGAGAAGTTTCTAGACTTTTCTCCACTGCAGTGTCCAGTGAAGAATCTCATTTAGAAACTTGCATGAATGTGCAGCACGGCCGCAGCCTGTTTCTCTTGCCTTTGCATTGGTCTCTTGACAAATACAACCCTTGATGTAATTGATGTGTCATTCAAGCAAAAGACTGGTGCTGGCAATATGTGACAAAGATGGCCAACTTGGTTTCCCAAGTCAGACAAGCAATAAAGCTGAACATGCTAGTGCTGTCATCCTTGTAATGACTGCTGCTGCTGCTGCATGAATATTTTTCTCTATCAGACACAGCTGTACCTGACAAATCAAACCCAGCCAAGAGAAAAGGAATAAACCAGGACCCCGCCTTAAAACCAGAATTATATCTTCTTATGGATTTCAACATCTCAAATAAAATACCGGAAAATTGTAAAATAAGGGACCTTTAAAATGCCAATATCATCGGTTGGAAAGTAATTTAGTGGAATACTCACAGCAGATGAATCTTCTGAAATGCTAGGAGCTAATGTCCATACTTAGAATACCGAGCTAGCTTCTTCTCGTTGCTGGCTGAAGACCCAAAGTTGGCGGGGAGATTGTACCGACTCGACCAAAGTTACATAGAGCAAGAACAGGCGTGGGATAGAAAGAGGTGCCATTCTCCCTATTAAAAGTCAGCTGAAGCTGTTATTTTGAAGGTCCCATATTTTATATTCTTTATTTTTCACAGTAACCTAGACCTGCTTTATAATCAAAAGAGACCTTTCTACAGTGTGGGACCTTTAGAGTAAAATAGTTGTGTAATGTTACTCTATGGGAATACAGGGACCTAGGGTCATAAGGATCTACAGCTCTACAGAGTTGGGTGTTGTTTGCATAGCAATGACAATTTTGAATTCAGACGAAAAGTGTAGATTTTATTCTAGGCAATGTGTGGCACTCAAAAGAATATTAACATGAATGTGTTTATATTTGTGTCTTAGATGCAAGCCCTCCAGAGCCAGCTGGAGTTCCAGGAGCAGTCCATGGTGGAGAAGTCCCTCGTCAGCCGGCAGGAGGCCAAGATCCGCGAGATGGAGACCAAGCTGGAGTTTGAGAAGACCCAGGTCAAACGCCTGGAGGTGAGAGATAAAGACAGGTGGAGGAGTGCTGGTGGTGCTGCAGAGGTTGGTGGGAGGGTGAAATGTGCAGCTGGGGTCAGAGGATGCCTGCAGAAACAAAGGTCATGTTGAACTTTGCATAAATGGCTCCACATTAACATGTACTTAACGCTCCATAAAATTTCAGACCACTGACAGTTAGATATCACCACTGCTGCACAGCTTTGTCTTCTGGCTTGTGTTACTCTCCCTTCACAATAGCATTTGTTATTCTGTCATTTTCAAATGACTTTCACATTTTGCCTGAAACAAAAAGCACATGTGAGCAGTAAAGGTTCCCGTCTGCACACTCCCAGACTGAAATCCTCTCCGCTCACTGCTACAATGACCCTGTGCTCAATTTTGCAGGTTCAGTTTAGTAATTAGTAGCTACACAATGTGCTCTGCTGCTTGTCCTCAAAATCACAAGAAATATATTTATTTATTAAGTGTTTTTTTTAATATAGCTGGATTTCTAGCTTGTGGTGAAATGTGCAGAGTTTGGGAAACACACACAAAGGTTAGATTCATTCTGCCCGTTGGTTTGCTTTTTATTGCTTCTCTCCAGCATTAAACCCGCAGTGAGTGAATATTTCAGGTTGCCTGAGTAGTACAACTCATCAAAGCTGGAGGTAGCAATGCTCAATCAATACAGATGTGAGGAGGCAGGGCACAACACCCACTCACTGTGTGAAATGTGGACAGGGTGGCTAATGCAGGAGCTAACTAAAGTGTGCTGCTGGCACTGATGCACAGACTGAGTAATGACTCGCTGCAGGTTTCAAAGTCTCATACAGGAGTCATCTGTTTGAACACTGCTCAACACTAACGTATATGTGAGGAAAGTCCGCTGCACCAATCCATTGAATTATTGATACAGATAAACTCATCAATAGTTAACTTTGTCTTCTGGGTTCTGTGTAATGCTCGTATCCATACTCATTGAGCCACAACGTGAGTTTGTTCATGTTATTCCAAAGGACTGTTTTCATCGTCTTGTGGACTCAAGAGGGATGAAAGATTATTTCCAAATGCTTGTGCCGTGCAATGACAGTTTGTTGCTGCACAGAGCAAGCACGCTTTGACCGCTGTGCGCTGTGACGAACACGTACACGGCCAATAAAAATGAGGCTTCCAGCGAGACACAGAAAGTAAACAGAACGTAGACCTGAAACCAGTCACTGTGGAGTCGGAACTCCTTCACACACCTAAATTCCTCCAAGCTGCTCTCTGTACCAGAGGTTTAATGCACCCACAGCCTCGTCCCTGATGGTTCCCTTCTAGCAAGCTAGTGCTTACGCTTCTTAGCACGAGAAAGATGCATCTTATGATGATAGACTCCAAACACAATGGGAGTGACGTGTCCCACCAGAAGTTTGGAAAACTTCTATGTTCTATGTCTGTGTTTGTTCTGTCCTCTGCAACTCCCCCGATCAGTGCGCTGACCTGAGCGCTCTGTCGGGAAGCCCCAGGAGGCTGTTCTGAAAGCAGTGGTATCAGTGTATATAGTTTCAGTCTGACTGTGATGTTGAATCTTCCCTCCTTGCAGAGCCTCGTAGCTCGCCTCAAGGAGAACGTGGAGAAGCTGATGGAGGAACGAGATCAGCGCAGCAGCAGCGAGAATCGAGAGAAGGAGCAGAACAAACGCCTGCAGAGGCAGATCCGAGACATCAAAGAGGAGATGGGTGAACTGGCCAAAAAGGAAACTGAAGCCAGCCGCAAAAAACACGAGCTGGTAATGATGTGACAGCCAACGATGAGACAACTCACCAACAATTATCAAAGACACCTCCACCTTTTTAGGAGACACGGCATGCATCAACAGTAAATCAGCGACGTTGAACTGGGCAGCTGAAAGGTTCATTCTCTCTCTTGTCTCATTAACAGGAAATGGACATCGAAAGCTTAGAGGCTGCTAATCAGAGCCTGCAGGCAGACCTCAAGCTGGCCTTCAAAAGGATCGGAGACCTCCAGGCAGCCATCGAGGATGAGATGGAGAGTGACGACAACGAAGACCTTATCAACAGGTACCAAAAATAAACTTATAGTGCTGGAGCTTCTTGAAGTTCCAGAAGGTGGGGGACCTAATATGAGATGAGAGTTTGACGGCCAGAAATACTTGTACATGTGTGGATCCCGGTTTCTATTATCCACACATGTGGTCTTCTATCTTCTGATGAAGACCATGAGACGCAGCTCTAGAAGAAGCTAGAAAGTGTGGACCTTAAATTTCAGATTAAGTTTGTTCCCAAGGTGGATGGATAGTTTGGTCCAGATTATAATAGAATATTATTTTTATATTTTCATCCACAGCTTCTTGTAGGATGTGTGACTGCCTCACGTTTCAGGTGACCAGCTCCCTGCTACCATCCAGACATGATGAGGCTGAAACAGTCTCACCACCTTTGTGCAGTTTTGTGGCTCATAGTTCGGATTTGTTTCAGTTTGTTTTAAACCTTTGTGCAGTTTTACACAGTTTTACGCAGTCATTTGAAAAAGCAGCACCAGACAATTAAAAGTGAACAGACCTTGACTTTATCTGGTGCATTTCAGTTAGTTTTCTTTGTTCTTCGCTCTGTTCTTTGAAAACCACTTATTCTAACTACTCTTCGGTATAAATCCTAATTCTACCTTAATTGGTTGCTGTGGTTAAATAGTTACATGGATCATCTCATTTCTGCTGTGAAGTTGTTTATTATCGTTGTTAGTCATATGAACTCAGAGCTGTGATGAACAACATCCAGGCACAGTGAATACCTGGGGTCCAGACCAGAACCCCAACCTGTGCTCACCAACCATAACTGTGGTTGTTGCATAAAGCTTTTTTTACATTTCTGTTTGTGTATGGATCAAACAATCACAGGAGTGACTTCGTTTTCTGACTCCACTATATGTTTACATAGAAAATTGCACTTTGCTGCTATATTATTGTTTTAAATCTCATTTACAGATCCTTTAAGTTGACTTGATTTCTTTCCAGTCGCCACGTTGCCACTCACACTTTCAACAATCCAATCAAAGCCCTGCAGATATTGTATTTTCTGGTCATTTACGTCTCGTTTTCATGCCTGAATGCAACGTGAACTCCTCCTTAATATCTGACCTGCTAATATCTGGTTCAACTGAGAGACTCAGTCAGGCTGGATTATTCACTCCCAGTATGAAAACCTTTCCTCTCTCTTGGCTCCTTGTAAGAATTTGTGATCGGTTTCTGTGATGGACGCTGAGCCTCACTAAGTACAACACAGTCCCACAAAGAGTGAGAGCTCTTCTATCTGCAGCAGCAGTAAACAGCTGAGTCATGAGAAAACGCTCTGTGAGGCGTCCTTCTCTGCTCTGCATGCAAGATACCAGATCAGGATGAGGTGGCGTGCTGAGTCCGAACGTGATGCGTACAGTTGCTTTGACAAAGGGAAGAACAAAAGAGCGTCATCACAGCATCTGCCACAACCCCTGCAATTATTCAGATATTTTTAAGCATCTTTGATGTTTTATTTTTGACTTGATTCTTATTTTGTGGTTTTCTTTTGTGTTGTCTTTTGTTTTTTTTCTGTTTGCTTTTCTTGTCTGTCGTTCCTCCACTCATCATCATCATCATCATCACCGTGACCAGTTTGCAAGACATGGTGACAAAGTATCAGAAAAGGAAGAACAGAACGTGAGGAACTTGAACTCCTGGTCTCTTTGTTTTTCACCACTGGAAATGATGCAGCATTCTACAGTCTCTGAACAGTTAGTTGAGAGGTTGATAGTGGAGAAAGAAAACCCAGAGTTTTTCTCAGGGTTTAGTTTCAGTCCAGTAAGTCCATCACTTCTGGCTGCCACACTCACATTTAAAGGAAAAAATCCCTCTCACATCAAAAATAGGGAAGATATTTGGAATTCAACTTGCATTCTGGGCCAAAATGTGTTGTTTGGGGATTTTTCTGATTCCTGTGATAATTCTCGACTATTGTCAGGCCCTTATCATCATCATCACACATGTTTAGCAATTCCAGCAGGAAGAAATGCCTCTTTGAGGAGGCAGAGATACAGTAAATCTAAGGGGTTTTATTCCTGAAGACTCAAGGATAATGCATCATCAACAGTGCTCCGAGATTCCCTCATACCCCCCGTTTACTCCGCTCTCCGCTGCATGCCCTCACATGCTGAGATGCATGAATGCCACTGACAATATGTTACTTGAGCCCCCAGCATGAAACAAGCCTCCCCCCTCAGATTCCCTGTATGGTTAACCACTTTTCAAAGCAAGGTTGAGGTCTTCCTCACAGTTTTCCTTTATGTCGCCGAGGGGCTCACCCAGCCATGTTTACAGCCTCGGCTCAGTCCGGGGGTGGGGGGGTTGTGTCCACGCTGCTGTGTTATGTTTGAACAGCAGCTGACCCCGTCATCCTCTCCCTCCCCTGGGCACTCTTAATTTTTCATCGCCCTGCTCTAGGGCTCGGTGTGACAGTGGCTCGGCAGTGACTGCCCTCCTGACAGGAGAGCAGGAGGGTGTGTTCCACATCAATCTTTGACTTGCACTTGCTTAATAATGCAGAATCCTCACATGTCTTACAAAAAGCCGTCGTGCTCACAAGGCTGTAGCTCACATGAGACAGAGACTGGAGCCAGAGGTTAACGCTGTTAGCGCTGTTAACCTCTGGCTCCAGTCAGGGTTGGGTTCTCTGATGGGCTAAGAGCTGCACAGAGTGGGCTTTTGTCAAAGGCTCTTGTAATGAGCCGTTAGCGCTGCCACGTTTGAATAAAAAAGCTCATCTTTCCTGGTGTTCTGATAGGACACATGCATTTCTATTTTCACAAAATATAAATTATGTAGCTGTATATTTGAATATATTCACATTAATACAGTATAATTCTATTTGTATTAAGCTGTTCTAAACTACATACATGTATGAATGTATGTAAGTATGTATACTGAAAATACAGATCGGCATGTATCTAATGCCGAAGGCTTAAAACATTACTGAAAGTCTATATTTGACCCTGCTGTAATAAACAGCATACAGATCTGCTTCACTTCAGTGAAGTCATTCCAGCAGTGCAGCTAATGGAAGCTAAAGTTAAGGTAACAAAAGCATGGTGTCTGCCATGTTGGGCTTTAGCTAGCTAACATTGTTAGCATGAGCTTGCAGCCTAAAATGCTTCAGGTACTGTTACAGTCGTTTATTCTGTGATGTTAGATGGGTAGAAACGGGGTCTTTGGTTTCTAGTTTATCTCATAAATGATTATTTAAATATGTGAAGTTCATGTCACACTGAACTCACTGCAGTGGCAGCTTTGCAGCACAGATATCACAGCGTTACCTCTTCATGTTGCACTGTTCTCTCCTGATGCTCTTGGAGAGGATGCATCTGCCTGTCTGTGCTGCAGATCCACGGGGACTTCACGGGGGCTGTTTCATATATCGGAGACATTAACCGCGACGTCTGTAAGACCCAGGGACACAGGAGCACAGCAGGACGATCCATAGAAGCTAATGATGAATGTAATAGTGTGTAACAGAGATGTACAACCAATGGCGGCAGAGTGTCACAGACAATTAATGTCTCCTCAGCACGATGTTTGTTTGCTTCCCCAAGGCTTTCAGCAGGGCTTAACTAATGGTATAGTGGCCGGGGACATAAATTGTAGATGACACCATGTATGAGGGTGCTCAGTTACATAGGACCTGCCGTTGTGGTCCTGGCTGCAGACCTGGTAGATCTCTCTGTGCTCTGAATGTATCATGGAATTACACACAGATAAGAAAGATTTTTAGCTGGACAACTAGAACATTTACTCAGTCACTAATTGATTAACTGTATTATTTAAAAAAAAAAAAAAAAAGATTATTATTAGAATTTTCCTTATTGTACTTATCAACTTCACAGAATTCCTTAAGGTCCCATGGGTAGAATTTATATCACCCCCCAGTGGTAGCATGAAAAAGACACTGGCAGACCTATCCGCACATGAAAAAAACTGCACATGAATCTCTATGATAAAAAACTAAATATTGCAAAAAAATGTTTAGAAAAATTGACATATAAGAAGATGATGTGAAAAAGGCTCATAGATATTTTTGAACACACCTTTACATTCAGTAAAAAACACAGATCTGTCTCAGGTCTAATCTAAAAGACTCTATAACCACATGAAAAGATTGTCCCAGCCCCGTCTCCTAAAAATTACGTTGTACCAGTTCGCAACAGCAAATACGTTCTCAATGATACATAATTGCCCTGGATCCAAAGGAAGAGTTGCTGTAACAATCTCCCAATATCCGAAGCCAACTGCAGGGAAACGTGACAAACACACAGAACTAATGTAAGAAGGATCAGATGAGGAAACATGTCTGGATTTTGGGTCCCGCGACCTGAGATTTGAGCATCCTCTCCCCCCATGGAGTGATGTTTGCCCAGTCTTTTCTGACAAACTGCAGTGCCAAAGACTGAGGCTCTTGGCTGCTCTGTCATCATAACAGTAGGAAGCAGCAAATCCCCAGATTGTCTAATAGTTGAGGCATGTACTGCAAAGTTAATTACAGCTTAAGAGTTCATTGCCCCCTCCTTCGGCCCATCTCTCTCCCCTCGTCTTTGGTGTGAATGCAGTCCCAGCGTTACCGCCCAAGGTTATTGTATTTTATAAAAGCTAGCAGGCTTTTGCATTTGGATTTCACTAGGCAAGTCATTGTATGGATTCTCCCCTTTGAAATCCAGGGAGCTTTGTCTCCGACTGCTAATGATTTTAATTATAGGTGGTGCAGGGCCATTCTGAGCTCTCCGAGAAAAGAATGTTTTTCCTTCTCTTCTGCGACAAGATGGGAGGCTTTCTGAAACAGATGGAGATGAAAACAGAGATGGGGAGCCACCCCTCTGATGTCTCTGTAGCACTATTAAGCTGTAACAACTTAATTTCACAGCACCACACAAGCACTGGGCTCTGACGGCACTTAATGAGTGTTGTGCTCTTTTCATCCATGTCAAATTTTATGACAAGCCCTCTATTTTACTCCACGGCTCGCAGTGGTTTGTGAACGTGTAATGATAATTGAGAGGAAAAACAGTGCAGTGCCCAGCTGTGTACCAAATCATTCTGTCAAGAACTGAAATTATGAGTGTGTGCATATGACTGTGTGTGTGTGTGTGTGCGCGCGCGTGTGCGTGTGTGTGTGTGCGTGTGCGTGTGTGTAGGCCTGTTGATGAAATTCTCTGCCACTCTGCTGTGCAGTTCAAAGAAAATGCAGCTGTGCAGTTTTTTTTTTTAAAACACAGGTGTGTTGTGTTTTAGTCTCTGCCATCGTTTATCACTGGCTTCCTAACTTTTATACATCTGAGAACAAACAGAGGAGAACATTTGCTCACATACTTATTATAACATTTCAGTCTGATGAAGGTTCAGTCTCATCTTCATCAGGTATATGCAGGTATGTTACATTAATATTCAAGTAGAAGGTGTATCCTGCTACCCTCTGATACTACACAGGGCCACACCTTCCACATGTCAACGTCAATTTAATTAACTACACAATAAAACCAACTGTACAATGTCCAGTGCAACACAACTGTACTTTCTCTTAGTTACTGAGTTGATAAATTCACAACAGCTTATGAACTGAAGCAGTGGCACTCTAATATCATCTTTCTTTATTCCATTCGTTCTTCTTCCTTGTCAAAACCTGGTGCCTACATTACTCACAATGCAACTTGACCCCCAGCAGTTCAGTCACAGGTCCAGGTGAGTTGTGCTGTTCTGAGCTAATGTAGCTTTGAGCTGCAAGCCTCAGGCTGCAGACAACAGAGGTCTGGTAATCTCACTTCTTTCTAATTCCACACCTCCAGACTTTTTTGCGTCTGATCCAACTGATGCTGACTGAAGTGACATCACTTGAGGCCGTTTATCATGTTCCACACAGGTCCCTCTAGAGCCATAAAAATGCTTTACACCTCTTTTTTTCCATATATGTATTAGTGTGAGGCAGAAATCTTGCAGGAGATGATGAAAATGAAGTTTCTCAGATGAGGCTGTAGACAACAGTTCTCAGTTGAAGCACTTGAATATCAATGCTGTGTCAATAACTTCACAATCATGCATTTGCAGAGATTTACTAAGCACAAAAAAAACTCAAAGCTTTTATACATTTACAACAAAGTCTTAGTGCCTGTGACAATACATTAGCAAGGTAGTTATAATTCTGTACGTGACACAAACATCTGGAAGCTCTTAACTTCCCTATGCAAAGATAGTATAAGATATACATACAGATTTGTTAGCATCTCAACACCATAAAACACATTTACAGCTCCATGACATTTATATGGGGAACATACATTGAGAGGAAAACAAATAGTTCTCCCAATGTCAAATTGGAGCTTGGAGACTACAAATGTATAACAGAAAACCTGTGTTACAAATTGTGGGCAAAGAATTTGAGACATGGGCATCAACCGGGCGGGGAGGGTGTAATGAAAGATGATATTAAGTTGCATTTGACGAAATGTAGTATCAAGAAATATCAAGATATTCTCAAGGATGCAAGTCGCCCAAAATAGTGGAATTGCAATACTAAACTGCTGCAGTTCTCCTTCATAGCAACATGAATGATTTGGGTTTTTTTGACTGTTATGGTGCTACTACATCTCTGAAGTAGCTTGGGAAGAGTAAAGGTAGGATGTTTGCTGGATGGCTCGTTGTCAGCTAACCGCAGGACCGTGATGTCACTCAACTAACCGTGACAACCATGAGGAGTTGCCCAGTGGTGTTTTTATCTCTCCAGCCTGTCGTGGGCATGTTTGGGTGCTTACAGAGGCTTTTTGAGCTGACTGCATGTGCCGTCTTATATCCAGGACAAATGCCACAGTCCTTCTTTGCTGCCACACTAACACGTGCACAGCCTGGTTTTCTTCCTCTGGCTCCATAGCCACAAAGGAGTAAAGGAACATTTCTGCCAATGCTGACTGTCCTTTAGCACTAACATTTCTTTTACCTTATTCTCTCCTGTCTGATTAGCCACATCTGACTTTCCGCTGTCTTTCCTTTGCTTCCTCTGACTTGTTTTCCTTTTCTCTGACTGCTCACCAGTCAGGGGGATTCAGACACAGACTCTGAGGTGGAGGATCGTGTGGATGGGGTGAAGTCCTGGTTGTCCAAAAGCAAAGGTTCTGCCAAGAACCTCTCGGATGATGGCAGTCTCAAGAGCTCCAGGTCAGTACAAAGGCAACTGCTATAAGTACCACTTCAGCAGCTGATACTAAGCAGCCTAACCAAACATTTATATGCTTTTGCACTCTTATATGATCAGCCCCAGAGGAAATAAAGCAATCAGAGCACAGTACTTTGGCTGAAATGACAGGACTGCTATAGCTTAAATGTATTTTTCAAGCTGCTTTGTCTTTATTGTCACCTGCTCAATGAAGAGGGCTTTTTTTCCCAAAAACAAACCACCTCAGTGGTAGATTTATCGACATGCCCAGTGGCCAGCTGGCATAGTCTACCTGAGCACTCGCTGAGATTAATGGATGTGTCTCCAAGCTGACAGCTTCAATTGCCCCAGATTTGTCTCCTTACCAGAAGATTTAACTTCCCTCCCTCAGCTGAGCCACTTCCAACTTTAAAAACTTTTGGAGTTTTTAAATGTCTCTTAGCACCTTTCCCCATAGGCATAAAGTGACTGTTTCATCGAGCTGGCCAGCACTGCCCCTTGTAGTAGTAGCAGCTTTCAAGTTCAAGTGACTTTAACTGCAATTTGCACAGGTATATGAGTCCAAGTACATTTGTGTTCAACAAAGGACAGGCTAACAGAGACAAGACAGGGAAGACATGAATATTTTATTCATCAAGTTTAACATGTTACTTTAACTTTCATATGGGAAACATTTTAAGCCAATTTACCCAAATGCTGTTACTCAAATGTGTGTTTTTACTGGAACACAATGGTTAAAATTAGGGTTTTGCTAGACTTCAGAACTGCCAGTCAGGCAACAGAAACATCACTTCTCAAAAGTAGGACATACATATCTTTCTTCTTCTTTTTTAAAATCCTTTTTTCTAAGCATGTCTTTCAATTTCTCTAGAATATCTGTAGCTTTCTATTGGTGGAAGGCTTTAGCTTCTGTGTTGTCAGGGGCTCGTTGAATCTGAATATAGGAGAAAAAGAGCTTCAAGAATTAAAATCTTTCATCAGATCTGCAGTATTTAGATTAAGGTCTCAGCAACATTAAGCAATGACAGTCAGAATGTATTTTATATTTTGTGCCAACATGCCATTCAAAGTCTCAGTTCATTTTGATCCTTCATTTGTCCTTGGTGGGCCATATTATTATTTTGGTGAACATTTCAGTGCAGAAAAACCCTTGTTAGTCCTGAGTCAGTTGTCTCCAGTTGTGCTTTACTGTTCTCCCATTTTGTTAAATGTCACCTCTTACATTTCTTTATCACATTTCTGTTTTTTATGACTTGTCAAGTTTCATTCATTCTCTTTACTCTCTTCCTTGATTCACCTTCACTTGACCCAATGTCTCATCTTTAACATTTTCTCTCCCACTGTCTTCATTCCTTCCTCCTTTCCATTGTTGTTTCTTTCTAGATGTGCTGTAAATGTAGACGCAAAGGAAGGGAAAGAGTCGAAAGAGGGTAAGGAATGGAAAGAGGTAAATAAAGAGGGCAAAGAGGTAGAATCGAGCAGACCAATAAGCTCCCTTAGCTACAGAAAACGATCCAACCTTGATTCCATCGGAGGCAAAGGAAATGCCCTCTTTAGTGCCCTCAGGGAGAATGCTGATTCAGAAGATACTCTATGTTTCTCGAAGCCCAAACCCAAAACCAAAAATCTTCAAGATGACACCTACTCAGTCAGCTCCAGGAGGAAGTCCCAGGTAGGGGATGACAAGAATGGCAGAGAATCAGTCATCTCCCAGGCCTATTCAGAGGCCAACAGCCGAGCCAGGAAAGGCATGGACAGTCGCTGGGGGGACTTTGACAAAGAATCAACCATTTCATTCACTGCACCAAACCAAGCCTCCACACTTGGGTTAAGCCCAGAGCATGATGCCAAATCTACCATCAGCTTAGGTCTGTCAAGCCCACTTGGACGCCATCGAAGCACCTCACGCTTAGATGAGGGCAGAGGTGGGTGGTCAATGTACAGCAGCAGTCCCAGTAGCCCTTGCTTTAGTAGGCGGTCTGGGGGTCGCAGTCCTGGAAGTGTTAGTCGAGCTGAATCCCGTATGTCGCTGGCACGTAGCTGCCGTCTGAGTGAGTTTGATGTTGATATTGATGACAGTCGAAGTGTGGCCTTTACTGAGAGATCAGCATACAGTCCTCACTCATCCACTGGCCGCAGTTTGTCCATGCCACCACCACAAGACAGATCATCAACTACAAATAATGACCCCATTGATAATTTTGACATCAAACCAGTCAGTCATCGCAACTACCTTGATCCCGACCTGGAGAAAGCCATCAATGAGGTGCTGAGTTTTAAGCCTATCAAATTCAAGCGCAGGAGCTTTGAAGACTCAGAGGGTGAAGAAGAAAAATCCAAGAACGATGAAGAGGACAGCAGAAGCATCCGGAATGGAGACACTAGTCGCCCTGCCAGCAGTCTTAGACGCTCGGCATCCGCTGTGGACTGCATGAGATCGTCCCGCACTGCCAGCAGCTGCAGCAGTCACCATCGCAGCAAGAGTAAGAAAAAGAAGAGAAGCCACAGCTCTGAGTCTGACAGCTCAAGAGATGAGCGTCGTCACAGAAGCAGCTCCAAGAGGAGGTCCAAGAAGTCCAAGAAAAAGTCCAAGAAGAGGGATCGGTCCTCTTCGTCTTCATCTTCCACATCCTCAGACTCTGAGTCAGACTCCAGCTCTGGTGCCTCCACGATTTCCTACCGAAGCTCCAGCAGCGTGAAGAGGGCCCCGGCTCGAAAGGTTTCCAGCCCAGAAGGGGAGGGAGAAGCTGGGCCACGGAGCGAGAGCCAGCCCTTAAACAAAAAGGATGAGAAGAAGAGGAAGAAGAAGGTGGACAGCCTGATGATGAAGTACCTGTACCGGGCGGACAGTGACTGAGGCAGGCAGTAGGTGGTTGCCTGATACGGACTTACCTTTAAGAGTGGTTTTGACGCATGATGTGATCTAATCAATCAAAGACATTTTCACTCCTGTCAATGAGCACATTAAGTCTGACTGGAATTTGCCTTTCACAGTTTGGATTTGAATTTGTTGGCTGCATTTTTGATGACGTGTTGTGTTGGGCATGCTAACAGTTTTTGGTGTTTACTACTACACGCTCTTAGTTTCAAGCCAAATATTAGTGACCAGTCTCTGTGAATGTTTTTCACTGTCTCAATGCTGTTAAGCCTCTGAGGTTCACTCAACGTGGATGTTAACTTGGCCTTAAATTACTCCCAAGATGTCGCTTTGATTTATGGCCCCAGAAAGGTAAAAATATGTCAATTAACATAATAAATTTTTCCTTACAGCCCCATAACTGCAGGCATAATTAGCCTGCAAGCATTGATTTACACCAACTAGCAAATTCATCTGAGATGCACAGCTGAGAGTAATTAACCCCCAGTTTGCAATATTTAAGCAGTTTGACTCTTAAATAAAATTAAAGAGCTGGGTTATGCTGCATGTGGACTGGTAATGGGATTGAATTTTTCTTGTGTCAGAGTTCATTAGAAACATTTGAGATGACTGCTCTAATCGTGTTTAGATATTGGTAATCATTTGTTTCATTTTCATTTGGTCTCTTGTTTTCCTCTTTGAGTTGTTACCGTAACAATTTTGAGAATGCAAACAAAAAATGCAAAGTACTTTATTTGACTGGCATCTATTTAATCCCTTAGGAACCATATTAACATGAAACAGTTGCATGTGATCATGGTACCACATTGCATGAAGTGAGTGAGGTTTTGTTTCCACAAGATGTAACACAAGAACAGACAAACACAAACAAATGAAGAAAACCTTTGACAACACATACAGACTGTCAGATTTAGAATGTATATAAAACATGACAATGCAAACTCACACAGACGGTAGGTGATCTTCTTAGCAACCTTCCAGGTGCAAGGTGTTGGGGGCAGGACATCCTCCCTGCTCACTAACTGGAGCGCTACTCAGCCGCAGTTTGCTCATTGCTGCCATTAGTGGCTGGAAGATGTACTGCAGCAGTTCTAGAGATGAACACAGACGTCTCACACTATTTCATTTTTTATTAATCTGACTAAATCGTTTCTTTGTTACTTCACTTCTGCCTGTCGTCGTTGTTTTTTTTTCCCACCTGGCAGGTCATTAAAAAAATTGCATTTCTTTTACATATTTTTCTCATAACAAGTTTTATGAACCCTGTTTTCTGCCATGTGTTGTCAAAGTGACAATGATGTTGATGTCTTACATTGCAGGGCATTGAGCTCTTTTAGCCACTGCACTATTTTCTGTTAAATTCTGGGTAATAACAGCTTCCACTTGTTCTTTCTTGCTCCAGCCCCCCTGGTCGAAGACACTACTACTTCAGTAGATCTGACGAAGAGGAGGAGGAAGAGGAAAAAGAAGAAGGCGGGGCGACCCAGGGCTCTTACTCTTGATACAGATACGGCAGCCAAATAAAAGACGATGACGGCGAGGACAGGCCCGATGAGACCACGTCGTAGTCCCTCATCCTGTCGTCATCATCCACCCTCTGAAGTGCAGCCTCACTCAACTGGGACAGTTTGTCTTGCATGCAGAGTTGACCACAGTTGTGATCAGTTGATCACAACCACGCACCTAAACACCCACAACCACAAACCTGCAAGAAAACACAGACGTTCACATATTGTAGATGTTCCTAACAGTCAACTAAGGCAGAATCCTCACAGTTTGACAAACTCCACAGTGGTTTTGACTCCTCATTCATCAGTCTAACCTCACTGCACACACAGCAGCTCCTCCATTAACGACTCGACTCTGCTGGTTGCATGCAAGCAGCAGTTGCTTGGTTTGAGCAGCCATCCTGTTAAACTCCAGCAATGGTTGTAACTGAGCCAAAGAACTTGAGGTTGCAATTATAGTAGATTCTTTCTTTCCCTCTCTTTGTCTCTGTCACTCTTCCTCCCTTCTTTACATATAGTACACCACAATAATATGTATTGCCATAGTACAATGTATTGCCAAAAAAGCCTTTGCTCTAAGTATGTGTGCACACTGTTTTACTTATTGCCAATTGATGCTGAATCCTGGGAAAAGTTCCAGCTTTTTTCCTACTTCCTCTTTCCTTTTCGGGATAAGTGCCATTTGACTTAAGTGGGCTCCTTTACAGCTGGCTTCTCTGCAGCTGTGGCATTTCATGAACTGCTGCACTGCACACCGAAGATACTCTCATTATCATCTGCTTGCTTTTTGTTTGCCTGAAAAGTTTTCTGCCTTTCGCTGGCAGTTTATCTCTTCCTTACAGGGGAGGGGGACTGCATCACTTACTGCTCCGCCATGAAAGCGAAGCTTTTTTTTCCCTCCTTTTGTTATTGATGTTTGACAGATTTGTTTTGCCGTCAAGCAAATTACTTTCCGCAAGGTTTGAGCTTACCTCTGTGAAACGCCTTGTCTTACTTTCATTTTGACTTGATTTGACTACGTACTTGCCGGAATTAGAGAAAAGAGAAGAGACTTAGGCTCTGTCCTCGTGCTTGTCGTTCACACGCCATCTGTGTTTTATTTTAAGTTTGATGTGCTTTACTTTTCCAAAGGGAATTTATTTAACCTTGGGCACCAGTCATGTGTTGGTTTCTCACAAAAGCCACTGAGCGTATGGAATCCTCAACCTGCATGTTCAAGAAAAAAGCTGGTGTTCTGTATTTTTCTTAGTCTAAACAAATCACATGGAAAGATTAAAACATGAGTTTTGAGTTTTCTTTCTTGTGTAAGAAACTATTTTGAAACTAAGTCTGAACAACCACGTTTCTCAGTATTCTTCAGTGAACAGAGCTTTGGTGCCATCACAGCTCTTAGACCTACATCCATTGGTTTCTACTGAAGGTGTAAATCTTTAAAACGGTTGTAGATATTTGCTTTTCCACTTAACCACCAAACGCTTCTACACATTATCTCTGAGATGGTTTGGTGTCATGATGTTTCATTCAGAAAGGCGAACTAGTTGTTTTGATTTTGCACTAGCTAAAAGAATATTAGCCTAGTTTAAAGCTAAGCTATAGATCAGAGTGACACTGAAAGGCACAGCCTGAGAATTTAGAATTGACAAATTATTACAGATTGAATATTGAATTATTAGCTTCTGTATTGGATTCTCAGGATGATTTTCTATTGGTCAATGGTGCAAATTTGCTTTCTTTGAATTAATGTCTTTCCGTGTGTTTTGATGATAAGAAAAATCTTGAATATCACCTGACTTCTCCTTTAAAGCCTCATTAGGTACTTTAACTGTAACTTCATTAACTGGACATAGTACAGCCCGTATAACCAATACTGTGAATTGTCAGGTTTTCTTTGTTTTGTTCTTTGAACCCAGCGATGCCTCTAAACAGCAAGAAAATAGGAACCTGCATTTTCATGGTTGCTGAAGTGTTACATCAAACCCTTTGGTCGTCTGTCTGGTATTTTCTGAGTAGCAGTACGATATTATTGAAAGCCATTTAAAGAGCGTGACATGGCATTTTGGGGATGAAAAAAAAAATAGTGGATGTTCATCGCGGGAGAAGTTGGATCCTCATTTTTATTCTCTATGCAGTCGACACAAGTGTGGAAATGTGTTTTTGGATTGACCCTGATAAAGTGTCTGACTTCAACAGGAAGAAACTAAAGAGCAGACATAATACTGGTGACTGCACACAGTATTTATATATAAATATGTGTATGATTCATGCTAGCTTTGAAAATACTTCATGTTTATTTTCATTATTGAACAAATTGACCACTTGGTATAAATTTTGCATTACAGTTTAATATATTGTAAATAAATGATGGTGATTGTTTTACGATGCCTTGAAGACTGGATTTGTCTGAGTAGTCTTTGTGTTTCTTTGTGCGTCTCAGTTTACTCTTCCATGTGAACTCATGTCTTGTGTCTTTGATGTCTAACATGCATTTCCTTCCCCATGAGGTGATTTATCGTTTTGGTTTGAAACCTGCTCAGGGTGCACGCCAGTTCCCTTTCCTTGCTCCTTCCCTTATTTGGGCTCTAAGCAGCGAGGAGGGATCCCTAAGGAGACATCAGACCAGCCTTCAGAAGTCTGATGTGCTCCTTTATTGGAAAAATCTGCTGGTGATTGATGCTGCAGCTGATGGGACTGATCTGATTCTGTATCACTGCAGTTTTATAACAAAGTGGAGACCAGTGGTTCTGTGGCAACTGTTTAGGTCTGACTGATGAAAGAACCATCAGCATCTTCCTTCATTAGACAGATTTGTTTTGGTGTGATCAGATACTAGTCAGAGAGAGGAGGACAGTCTTTTGTCATCTTTATCATTAATGCCGTCCAGAGCCTCTCTGTGTGGAGTTAGGATGCTCTGGTTTCCTCCTCCAGTCCAAGGACATGCGTGTTTGGTTAATTGGCAACTCTCAATCAACCATGGGTGTGAATGTGAGTGTCAGCCCTGTGATAGGCGGACGTCCTCCTTTCAGTTGGGCTCTTTTCCCTCTCTGAAACTGGAGGCATCGGGGAAGTCACAGGGATGTTGGAGTGTTTTTTCACCTCTCTATAAACTGGTTGGGGACTTCTGAATGTACTGAGCGTTTCGATGTGTTACGCAGCTTTCAGGGCACAACAGGCCGCGCTAACAGGATTTGCCGGGGTAGAGGCTGCACTTCGGTCACCATCTGCGCAGCTTAAAGGAAGGTAAACTTTGTCACACTGCGGTCAAGCGAGGTTTTAATACTTTTTACGGCTGTGATGCTTTCATTTATATGGCTCACAGTTAGTTTGGTAACACATTTAAGCTGAACAGGCAGGAGAAGGTGTTGGACTTTAGAGGACGAGGACGTATCTGTTCCCTGCAGGCAGTTTGTTCCAGTGTAAACTTGATTTGTATCAAACTCACAAAAATATCAGTAGGAAAGAGTTTGTTCATTTTGGACCAGCTTTAATAACTTATCAATGCTGTTACTAAGAACAAACTTGGCAGCCTGGCTTTAATGTTACCAAGGCAACAAAACGACTGCAAAATACAATATTAGCAGGAGGGGACAAGTTCTTTGTTTAAATATCTTCTATCCGACATAATAAAGTCAGAATTTACACTGTATTCTGTGGCCTGTCAGACTCTGTGACCTGTAGTGCTGCAAGACATTATGCATGCAAAACAGCAGCAATTTATTTCATTAATATTCACTGAAAGATAAAGGAGATAAATAAGGCAGTTAATATTATTTTATATACATGTTGTCTCGATTTAAGCTCCTCCAGCTTCTGCAGCTGCAGCACAGTGAGGAGCAGAAGCTTTTTCCTCAGAGCACAGAGAAAAGTGGCTGAAGACAGAGGCTACAGTCAAAAACTGTTTTTTTTATTATGAAGGTTCCAAACTGGGTGAAATGACCCGGAAGTGTCGAAGTGGCGGCCGCGATAAGAACCGGTCCAATTCTTGAAAAGATAAGGAAAGGAGCTTCAGAGTTTCCTATCTTATCTCCTTTAGCATAGGAAACACTGGAACTTCCTTCATGAAAGGAAAGGAGATAATGCCATCCCACAGTTCATTGCAGCAGCAACATTTAAAAAGAGGCAGCGTTGTGGTTTCATCACAGCAGACCCACATAAACAGAGCCGCTGTTTTAGTTCAGTCAATATAGATTTCTTCTCCTTCAAAACCAGTTAGGAGTCATCATTAAGAACAAGTAGATTAAATTTATAGTTAACAATAAAAAAAAAAAAAAGAGTTTTCACTTGTGTCTGAATATCATTTATTCTGGCCCATTACTCAGTTCCTTATTTTTATCGATTTAATATTTTATTGGCTCAGCTTTCTGTACTTGTGTATTCCTTTCATGTTTCACTTTTCAATCCTTTTTGTTTTGTTTTTGCGGTTTGGAAAGGAGTATTTATTGTAAATTAGTTATAAATAAATTTGGTTTAAAAAAAAAAAAAGCCCAGTGTGAGTGCTGTCAGATTCTCTCAGCATAGTTGTCTTTTCCTAACTCCTTATGAACTCTCCTTCACACCTTCGTGGTTAGGAAAAGAGACTGAGTCAGCCTCAGCCTGAGTCAGTGAACGTCTCCGAACATGTGGAGAACGCTGAAGTACAATGTCGATAACTTCAGTTTGATTATTAATGATCATTTTTTGTTTTCGTGTCAGTGTCATGATGACGGTTCACAATCAAAATGATCAGTTGTGTTATTAGTGTTATAAGAGGAAGTTCTATCACACAACACAGTTTACGTTAAAGTTCAGGGAATATCATGGTTATGCAAATAAACTGGTTAATTTAAGATGAGGTTTGGTTAAAGTTACAGAAAGACAGAGATTAGTGATCACAGTAAACATTTAAGGCAGAATATTGTAATTCTGGGATACTGAGCTGATTTACCTTTAACAAAACGTGCAAACCCCATGTATTCAAGATTTGTTTGTCTGTCGTAAAAATGAATATGGACAAACAGCATCTGACTGGTGTCAGCATGTGTCATCCACAGCAGCAGTGAGATGAAGACTTCCTGTTCACAGACGTCTGAATCCTGCAGTTATGTGTCTTCTTCCTGCGACTGGAGTGACGAGCATTGTCGAGCAGTGATTACACACGTCAGATGGTTATTGACTGAATGTTGTGAACCAGCACCAGACTGTGCTGTTATATACTGCACATCGTACAGCATCACGGCTGCGCTCACACAACCTGACAGTTTTTCCAACAACACTCACTTGTAGAGCTGCAAGCTCTGACACACTGAGGACACACACAGTTCGCACAGGCACAGAGGAAAGCAGACGACTACTAAACCCTCTCTCTCTCCTCATTATATCACTGAAACCCGTCACAACCATCCGCCCCAACCGACCCTCGCTGCACCCACCGCCGGCAACAGGAGGTTACTGTCAGCCTCAGTGTTTGTTACCTGCACACAGCCTCTCAGAGCAGTTGCAGGTGATGTGTTCAGAGTGAATCCTCAAACATCTGGTTCAAGCAGACATCAGCAGTGTGTGTGTGTGTGTGTGTGTGCAGACTGTCATTTCGAGTGCTTCAAGTGTCCTTGAAGGACTTTCGAGAGTGAACAAAGATGTAATCTTTTTCTGATCAATATTCAATCTAATATTTTGATAAATGTGAAGGATGGGCTCTGCAGTTTGTCCTCGTTGAACGAGCAGAGAAAAGTCCTTCATGTAGTTTAATCAGATAATCTGTTCACCAAAAGAAGACTGTTAAACTTCTGTAGGAACTTTTAAACTAATTTTAGTTTTTTCCAACAGGCGTGTGTGGTGAGACATAACAATTACATTATAACTGTATGAAATCTATAACAGGAAGTATGTGTGTGTGGAATTTCTAGTTTCAGTTTGGGTTATTTGTGCACAGTCAGTTCTCCAGTAGACCTCCTTTATGGGGTCATATGTCACAGCTGCAATGTCCCCATGTGAAGCTAGTTTTTGAAGTCCTTCCTCAGCGTCTTCCACAGTCATGGGGAGAACACGCAAACTCAGGGTCTGAACCACAGACCAGAAAGTCCTGGTCAAAGGGAAAAGTATTTTTCATGTCTTTTGCCATCTCCAAGAAATATGACGTTCTTCACTGTTTGCTGGAACTGGAGCTGAGTTCATTTGTCTTAAAGGGCTGATATGTAAGTTTTCTCTGCCGCTATGAACGTTAATGATTGTTGCTTGACAAAAACTTCAACCATCGTGTTTACAATACGCCCCGTATCAGTGCTGCTTCTTCAGGGCGGACTGGAGGCTACAGTGACTCGGTATCGGAAAGTGACAATTGCAAGAAAACCTTAGACAGTCCAGTTGTACCTGGGCTAGCTTGTTAGCATGCTAACTAAAATAGATGTGTTAAAAATGGAAGAAAAACAAGAGTCAGCAACGGTGTTGGTGGTGAACTCAAAACCTGACTGACTGGTAAGTACACAGCTGTTGATGCTAACGTTAGCTATGTAGTGATAGCAAAACTTAACTAACCTAACTAAGGTTAACATTAAAACTAATAAAAAGCTCCTTCAGCTAACTAACATTTCTAAATAACTGGAACCTCTTAATACATATTGACCTGTGAGTTACAGCATGTTTTAACACTCTTACACAAATTATTAAATAAGATAAAAGATACGAGCTTTGCCACTGGAATAAAGGTGACGTACCATCAGCCACTTCTTCATCTCAGTGTCACTCCCCCAGGACGTGTAAATAAGCAACTCTTTGCTAACATGCTAATCATATCAGCTAATGCTTTTCAGGTTTTTGGTTGAGGCTGTGAGAAGGATTTCAGAAACACTTAATTGACGAGTCACCTCAAATTGTAAAAGCTCCACATTACCGGAGAGAGCAGTGAGCACAGGACCTCAGTGTCCTCAGTCAAAGCCGCTGCACTGGTCTCAGCTTGTTCCTTTGTCCCCAAGTGCCCAGAAAACTCAGCGTTAATTCAGCGCTGATATTAATAGCACAGAGATTTAAAAAATCACCACCGAGGCACAGAGCCTGGGTAATCCCCAGCCAAGACTCAATAAAAGGAATATATGTAGTTAGTATTTTTTAGAGAGAAGTGGGGACTTTTTGAATACTCAGCACAGTCTGGGATCTGCCGTATAGACATTATCTGGCAGACAGCACATGACCTGCAGCTTTAAGGCAGCTCATTAACTTCAGCTCGGTTCAAACACGGCCTGCACACCCTATCACAACAGCACATCGCATTCACAATGGACTGCTTTACGAAGCTATCTGGTAATTAGCAGTAGCTACAGCAGTGTGTACGTGGCCTTGTTACAGTAACCTGAGCAGAGAGCTGATAAGAACTAATGCACAGAATTTATAAATAACAAGGGAAAAAAAGACCAGGCCTCCATTCAAAGGAAGTTCATCAAAATGCAGTAAATCTGGTTAATGAATTCAAATAAATATTCAGTTCTTCCCTGATTCATACATCTAGATTTTTGGAATTCATTAAGTACCAATTGTCAGCTGGTAATGGAGGGCTTCTCGTCTCTAAGGTTTCATATTGGTAAAATGCACCGAGGCTGGGAGGTCGGTCCCATGCAGTGCTTCTCTTCACGGGTCAAGTACATTTTGCTCTTTATCTGTTGCTCCCTGCCTGCGGTGTAGTCTCGCTGACAAGCAGAAGCCACAGTGGGAAGCAATCTGAGGCGAGGTCAGATCGTCCGTGGAGCTGGTAAGTGATGGTGAATTCGCCTCGCTGCGGCTCTTCTACAGGGGAACGTCCCCAAGCAGCAGGCAGCTGGGCTGTACCTCGCACACAGCTCCGCTCGGTGGCTCAGAAAAGTTGCTGTGCTGTTCTAGGATGGTGGGGGGGTGGGGGTTGAGGGGATTTCAGACAATTCTCTCAGGTGCTAATACCTGATATTTTGCTGAGATGAAAAAGTGCACCCCCCTCTGAATGAAACAAATTATTCCTCCTTTTCCCTCCGACTGGTGAAAGATTGCAGATTATTGTTTGCAACCCTTGTACCTTTGCAATCAAACCTCCATATGGCCATTCAGTATTCATGAGCTGAATGATGGGAGATTAGCCTCTTAGCCGCTGTAGCACATCTCCGCTAGCAGGGAGGGGGAGGCGAGGACGGGCAGACTGAGGTGATGGAAGGAAGAAGCAATCGTGGGAAGGCGAGCACACCTTTCCCCCAGAGAGACAGTGACAAGAAGATGTTGCTAAAACATGCAACGCCCTCGGTGTTTTCTGCTGGCTGCCTCACCACAGAGCTCATTACCCTTCCAAATGTGGCTGCTGTTTCCCTCTTCCCCCTCGGGCTCCTTGGCTGACAGTCCATCTTGTTTTTTTGGCTGACTCGCAGTCATTGCCTCTGACCTTGTGTCAAGCCGGCGGCTGACAGCCCCTCTGAACTGTCATCTGCTTCGGAGGGAAAACCACTTGATATTGGTTCTTTTTTTCAACAAGAGGGAAGAGACCAGGGGAAACGGCCCGACCTGGAGGCCTGAAGTCGCTGCCAGCAGCAGGGCCGCACTCAGGCTGGGACCCTGAATGAAGCACTGGACCTGGACCTGTTTTCACTTTGCCTAGAACATCCAGTTTACCCACCAGGGCAGTGGAGGGCTGCTGCTATTCTTCCTCCTACTGTGATTGAAAATATCTTTTCATTGTTTATATGACGTGGTGGGTTATTGAGTCTTTTCAACTCAACATTTAAAATGACACGACAAGTCCACCACCTGATGAAGTTCATGTGATATGATGAAAAGCTCCAGAACGGATACAGATCGATAACTGACCATGTGGTGAGATTATTTTCTCGGCTGCTTATTTTCAAAAACACATTGTGCTCATCAGATTATCTGGTCGCTGTAAAGACAAACATTCACTCTTGAGAAGCTTAGAAATGACTTTATGTTGTTTTTGTGAATTGATTCATTGATTAATTGTCCCGACTCAATTATGTTGAGTTAATGACTTAAAGTTAATCTGTAACTTTTCCACATTAAAACATCTGAGTGATGATATGACCTGTGTTCTATATGTTGTTGAGTTGTGTTTGTACATTATCCCAAATGTGTCCATCAATTCCCAAACCAGAGAAATCTGTGATGGTAACGCTCCGTTTCATTGGTCGCCTGCCAGTGACATCATATCCTCTATGTGCTCGTGTTGTGTTTGTCTGACCGAAGCTGAACATTGACTTTTCACGGGGTCTGTTTATCCTGGAGAGGAGGAGCAGTGGACAGCAATGGTGGTGAAGACAACAACTCCCATGATGCCACGCTACTTCCCATCATCACCCAACACAATATTCTGTTATTGTTTTGATTGAGAGACCATTATTGGCAAGAGTTACATACTTTGTGTTTAATTATCTTAATTGTGAGACATCAATTGATCGAACACCCTCATGGTGTATTTCTCATTATATATGATATGTCAAACTATTACGATCTTTTATTATATTATTTGACTGACGAAGATAATTTTCTACCCACAAGCCCCATGGAAGCTGATAATGCAGGAGACTTAATGACAGCGGTTCCAGATCAGTGGCGCACATACACACAGCAGAATGTGTGGGAGCTTTTCGTGGGTTTTTAATTTGCTGTTCCTTGCAAACATTTTACAGATGGCAGTAAATGAAAGATAAAGATTAACATCAGCCCACATGAGCATGTATGGTACAGCATGATAAACGTGTCAGCTGCATGTGAGTACGAGCTTCCACTTCAATTTAATGTATGTGTTTTAAGTTTTCCATGTTCAGTAATTGTCCACTGTAATCCTCAGCTCTGTAATGGGACGGATTCTGCCCCTTCCTTTTAAGTATAAATGTCAAACCTTACAAGTTTCCCTTAAGACAGCACAAAACACATTTAAAGGTCAGTTCATCCAAATTACACAAAAATGTTCACATAATTTATCAAATGATCTGCGTTGGTGTCAGAGACACCACCTGAGATATCTGTTCTGCATTTAAACATGACATTTGAAAAACTTAACACTCATATATCTGTAAACAGGAAAAGAGTTTTTATATCATAAAGACTGTGACCCAGAATGAACCAGATGTTTCTTATATTCAGTTATTTCGTTAGATGTTCAGTTATTTTTTCTCTAAATGTCATTTCCAGTCCCTTTGACACTGAAGGAATTAAACTCAACTGGAGACATGCTGAAATTCTTTCATTCTTAAATCATGTTCTTTGACCTGAAAATAAGCCACATTTAAACATTTTAAGTCTAAAAACACTTGCATCAGCTTATAAAACACCCAACACATGAATGCTTTTAATTACAGGGTGTAAACTTTGCAAAATTTCCCCCAAAAGGTCTGAAGGTAAATGTGATTTGGGTGAACTTTGAAGATTACTGGCATCCAACAAAAGGGGCCCACAGACGTGTTGGGAGAAAGAAGAGGACACAAGAAGAAGGTTTTAGCTGGACAGAGACCAAATAGCAAAAGATATGGGAATATATGATCAAGGTTTGGTGCATCAGTGGTGTGGCCTGTTAGACCTGTGGACCTGGGTTTTAGAAAATCAGTGTGTAGATCTGGAATTACTTAACATTAAGCACAAGAAAAAGAATACAGATTTAACTGGAGAATATAATAGTTATAGGGACTGTAAGTAAAAAGACGGTCTACATATTTCTACAAATCCAGAAACAGATGCAGTTTCTGTGTCTGGCTTTTTTATTTTTATTTATTTTTAAATTTGCACATGTACAGAACAGCCTCCATAGCATTGTATATTTATTTATTCATTGTGTGTAGTATTTCTATTTTATCTTATTTATTTTAGAATTTATTTCTGTTCTTATTTTATTTGTGATTAAATTTTCTTCTGCTGCTGTGTCAAATATGAATTTCCTGTATGGGGGATTAATAAAGGTATGTCTATTCTTATCTTAGCTTAGCTTGGTTTATCTAAGCTATCGAGTCCCCCTGTTTAAATGTATATAGACTACTGCTGCGATGTTGATGGCTTCAGAAGGAACTGAACAGGTGAGTTGCACCGGTGCAGTGATCAGGGGTCCGAGCAGTGATGCTGCCGGGTCCCTGTTGTTTTGGTTCTGGTTTGTATTGATTCTCTGGCAGCCCTTGCAAGCATTAAAACGGGTACAGCCAGAAATCATCAGGACTTGCTTTATGAAATCTTGTTTGTTAAATTATGAATGATTAGTCAAGATAAGAATATCACATTAATTTGGGTCCTGGCACATTCAGGTATCCTGGGAAACAAGAGAGCAGACCGATTGGCAAAAGAAGCTGTTGAGATCAATATTAAATTAAAAAGGGTAAATCAATGGTGGCAACAGTATTAGGATAATGCAATAAAAGAGAGACTCTAACACTCGATCCAAAACAGAGTTGGAGGTTAGAAAGCAGGGGAACAAAACAGAAAGAGCTTCACAGGAGAACATCCAACGGGTCTTGTGATCACTGCCACTGAGGCTATCTTCATATCATGCAGGACGTTTGAAAAGATTTCACAGTTTGGGAAAATAGAGCAGGTAGAGGACAACGTTAAAGTCTAACATAATGTGACAGTGTTCAAGGAGGGAAACGGATATTTAGTTGTTTAAGAACAACTGGACTGAAAAACAGATTTAAAATGAATGGATACTGAGGGAGAATAAAGCTGCTGGTGATACAATGTTTTGGATGCCACCTGCCGTAAAACACTGAAGAAGAAGAAGCAGAAGAAGAAGAAGAAGAATGACAGACAACATGGCCGCTGACTGAGGCCTGCTCAGTCCTGTTGAGGATCCAGTCAGAATCCAGACAATCCAAAGCTGCTGCTCCACCTCTGTCAAACATTAGGAATAAAGTTTGTTCAAAAAGCAGCAGATCCAAAGATTTCAGTGGAAAATCACCGTTATCATCATATTTAAAGGACCAGTGGAAGCAAGCCGACCCCACCCACGCCTCAGGCCTGCAGGTACAGAGACATATTTTATTTTCTTCTCAGGAGACGTGGGGCAGTAGTTGGTTGTTGGTATAAATGTGGATTTTGTGACTGTAAATGGGACCATGGTGTGGTTTTCTCGTTTGGGTTCAGGATTGTTTTGTCCTGCACTTCACAGTGGAGCAAAATCAAAGTCCTCTTTCATCTTTCATAATGTTTGCTCTTCTTTCATCCATGTTAACCTCTCTGATGCTCCCGCTGGCCAACACGGCTCCTTACTGTCAAACACTGAGCTCAGGTTCTGCCTCTAGTGCACAGTCAGAGGTCTTCTGTGCAGAGGGCCAGGGCTGCAGATACTCAGGAACAGCAGTGTGAGCTCGGCGCTGATCAGGACGACAGGTGGAGCGGAGCCTGGAGGGCTGGTGGAGCCTGACCTCATGTCACAGCTCATCTCTGGGTCTGTGGAGAAGTGTTTGGGAAAGGCCTGTGAGCTACAGCTTCGCCCTCTGAAGGTCAGCAGCAGCTCTCACATCACACTGCAAACTTTTTCACCCACCTAACCACTCAGCAGGCCGTATTCATCACTTCGCCTGTGCATAGTTAGCTGAGCTTAGAAGCGTCGGTAAGTTATCGCAGCGTGGTGGTAAGGTTTACACTGAAGGAATCCACAGTGAGGGAAATGACCTGGGAGCCAGTAGAGACCACAACAATCTGTTGTTTTCATCAGTGTGGTTCAGAGATAAAATACAGACCCTGTTTAGTTTATTTGTAAGGGACGAGTACAGAGAACTCTGACAGTTGCTGTTGTATTGTACGTTTCCATCACCTGTCCCTTGAAGGGTCAAGCAATCGTTAAAATTATACATTGCAGTTTGAAATCAGTGCGTTGTTTGATCCGTTCCCCGTCGCTCGGGGTGATTGCTGCTCCTGCTCACGTTTGCAGCTGCTGTTGCTGGTATTTGGTGAAAAGGTTAATAAAGAAAAGTGATGTTTCTCAGACAGGTGCCGTCCTGATGTACGGTTCACGGCCTTTCACTGCACTGTCAATGAGCATGACTCATCAGACATTACTGTCCTCATCTCAACTCACCAGGACAAACTAGATTTACATTCGGTGGAAACCTCTGGTTCCTGGTTCAGTAACAGGAGTAAATCTGTGGAGAACTGTGAGTTTTCCTCTCATAAAGCCTTTGATAGGGACATCTTCTGTTGTTGGGGGGATGTGGAACTCCTGCTGAACTCCAAATAGGTCATGGATTGACTTAAAATCAAGATGGAAGATGATTGTGTTGTTTTAGTGTAGTGCTAAGTAACTTAAACATTAATGTAATTCTTGGTCATGTGGCACTGGTCCATGCTGTGCACTTGTCACTATAAAAAAAAATCAACATTATATAAAAGCTAAGTCATAGAATTTTAAAGCCAATTGTCCTTTCAAGAAAAACATCACCTATTGTTTCAACGAGGCCCCCAGAATGACACATGTTCACATTCAACTGACAAAGGCCTCAAGCAGCTGCAGTAATTATGACTCTGGCAGAGCAGGAAGTCAGGGGGTTTTATTAGAGGGACAAAGACCACATAATCAGGAGGTGAGGGTGGAAGGATGGGTCAACAAGTGTGTGTTTACAGGAGGTTTTGTGGCAATAATTCCAGTGTTCTCCGTGGTTTCTAATGGTGGATACTTAAAGACATTAGAGAACCATTTTAATTCAAAAGGAAAACTCTCAGATATAAGATTTTTCATATCAGCTTTTGCACCCTGAGTCTTCAATCAGTGTCTTTCATTCTTTTCTCTTTTTAAAAATCTTTTTTGGACGGATTTATATGATTATAATCCTCACTCTGTTAATGCAAACAGCAGCAAACCTGATTCACATGCTGTTAAGATATTTTTAATCTGACCTCATAGCAGACAATTCTCACCTTTTCTGAGATACTGAGTGTAAACTTTCCTTTCTTTTTTTTTTTTTTGGTCATTTTCTTTTGCTTATACACTCTTTCAGGGAGTGAAGTGAACTCCTGTGCAATGCATCACTATAAATGTATTTACACATGCACTGCCCAGTTCAGTCACAGTGACCGGTGGGTGCTGCCCAGCTCCACTGTGAGCCTCTCCGAGCTGTTTCGTCTCAGCTCCTCTGCATTACGCTCTGCATGCTTCAGGTTTCCATCGCCCCTGTAAATATGCATCACTGCTGCAGCTCTGTGTGCATTCTGGGAAAATGTCATTTATGATCAAAAGCTTGCGTTTGTCTGAAACCTGCGTGACAGTGGTGGCAGTGAGGGAGGGAACAGACATGACATTATGCTGTAAGCTTGGCTATGTGGAAAACACTTCTGCTGTCATTCTCAGTCTCACCGTATTTCTTTTTTTTTTCTTTTTTCTCAGTCTTTCCACTCTCACAGCAGTGATTTGAGAAATGGTTCTAACTGTTGACTTCACCCCTTCTGGGAGAATCTTTAGCTCACCGCTGGTACTTCTGTTTCATCCTCTTTATTCTGCTTTGATATACACACGGTTTGATAGAAGAAAGGTTTGTGTAGGTGGCCACTGCGCCTTGTCTCTGCTCCATGTGGGTTTCAATGATTGTTTACGACTCATGGTATCCAGCAGTGGTTCTGTACTTTCCATGATGTTATTTCTGCAGACTGGACCCCACCTTCCTGTAAACCTTTTTTTTTTTTTTTTTTTAAGGCCAGTGAAATTGGTGACAGAAACAAAAGGATGTTAAAAATTATGAAAATAAAAACATTCAAAACAGTTACTAATTCAAAAAAGTTAAGTTTACTCTTAATTCTTAAAAATTAAGTCTCCCTCCCTGGGGTTTTCAACCAGAATCTCAGTTGGTCTGGTTTAGTTTATCCCTACACGCAAATACATGTACAAAATAATAATGTGTATGTAAAAATTATATATAAAACCGTTTGGAGCTGGAATTATTGCATATAGTGACATATGTGTCTAGCCCATAGAAATATGTATGTTTTTGTATCTATGCTTATATTGTAGACATGTTATATATATAAATCCATCCCAAAGCCTGTCAGTATATGTTGTAATATAAGTCTGCAGATTTGAAGATTTATGACGACGTGTGGCCCCTTTAACATTACTCATAGAGATATGAGTCATTGTGAGACTAAATATACTGATTAATGCACCTTTTAATGTGTTGCCTTTTTTATCTGAATGCTTCTTGCTAACCTGAACAAGATCTTTTCCACATTTTCCTTGCCCTCGACAGCTGCTGGTTGACAGTATGAACTCTAGACTGGTGAACCTGGAGAACTGACTGAGCTGTATCAGGTGTCTAACGCTGGTGTTACACATATTGTTCATGTGCAGCGAAACTCTGGCTTTTTCTTTTTTCGAGCTCGGTGGGATTTTGGAGGCTCCACATTGTTCCAGAGAGGTGTTTTAGTTGGTCCTGCTTGATGATTATTGCTGGTTGAATATTTGCATTTGCATGTTTAATGTACTACTAATTCTTGCAATTTGCATAATGGTCCTTTGCAATCCATCTGAAGTCACTTAGAGGTAAGAGAGCAAATGGCTCACTGATCTCTGCCATTGCACTGCATAATTTTCCCATTCCTGCTGATGGCCTTGGTTGGCATCCATTGTAATAGGCCGTCCGATTAGTGATTTAAATGTTTACCGGTACATGGAGAAATAAACCCAGGCAATAGGCCACCTCTGAAGCCGGAGCACGCAGCTGGCTTCACAGACAAATGGCTCCAGGGCTTATGTCTTTTTAACCACGTACTTAGTCGGCAAAATGGTGAATGCTGGGAAGGCAATGAGAGGGAGGTTTACAGATGCATGAACTCATACAGGACAATAAGACAATAAGCTTTTTATTTTTTTATTACCATTTGTCACAGATGGGTGATTTTACCATTGCACAACATCAGAATCCTGTTGTCAATGATGGTTCTCTGCCCAAAATTAAGTTTATTGCTGGTGAAACACATAAAGAATGAGACTTCAGATTTCATTCATTCAAATCCCAATCTTTGAGTTAGACGTCATATAGCGCATCATGATGAACTGCACAGTATTAAAACAATACGGAGGAATAGTGACTACTTATGCAAGCTCTGTGGCTCTATATGCATATATATATAAGATATTAAGTACGTCCACTTCAGTAATTCTGTATGTGTACACATGATAACCCTGAGGAATCAGACGACACAGGAAGTCAGAAGTATTTTCATTCACTCAGAGAGAAGGCACTATTGAAATGGCACGGATGTTTCATTAAGCTGATGTGCAATAATTTTTTAGACTGTGTATTGGTTTCTGTTTTATTTGCACTTGAAATTTAATTTTTTATTTAATTTTCTATTTTTCTTCTGCTACATGAAATTATCTATTCTTTCATCCTGTTGATATGACAAATGTTCTGTGAAGAAAAAAATGCCACTTGTCACTTCTGTTTTTCTATAAATTAATAAATTGTGAAAATACAATGTGTTAATATACTGGTGGGCAAATTTCTTAAAAGTCTGGACAGGACCAGGTTAGCTGCTTCTTGTCTTTATGCTAAGCTAAGCTCATCTTCCCCTGACTGTAGCTTCAGATTTAGTGTACAGAAATTAGAGTGGTTCACTCTTGGCTTTCCCAAAATGTTGAACTATTCCCTTGAGAAATCAGTTGACTGCAGGCACGGGGGCCTTTCTGAGGGCAGTCACTGTATAGTTGTGACATCACAAAGTTGCAGAAGTCCTGACGGCTGGTTTTAAGGCTCAGTGTCTGAATACAGGCTGTGTGCATTTCTCTGTGGACTGAGGCTTTGATACTTTCACAGTATTAATATAGAACCTAGACCTGCTTTATAATCACAAACACATGGACATCTACCTTAAGACTGTGTGGGACCTTTAAGTGCCACACAGCTGATTACACCATGTGGAATTAGCAATACAAACTGACAACATCAACAAAAACAGGAGACAAATCATATATTCATTGTGTGATTGTGTTGAATCTCAAGCCATACAATAGTTATGATTACGTAGGACTTCTGGAAGATATGTTGATGCTCCAGTATTATAAAGCTCTATAAAGCTGATTTGGTCTTCCCCTGGAAGCGTCTGATACGGAAAGGTGAAAGGTCATAGGAGGGCACTTCTCCCAGGCTGAGTTCACACAGAAGCTTCCCAATGATTGGTCCAAACTTGAAACCGTGACCTGGAGAAGAAAACGGATAACAGTGGGCAAAGTGTGTACACAGGTCATCAAACCATGTCATGAATCAATGTCCTGATGTGGGCGAGTACATGCCCTGCACCTTGTAGTTTGCCCATAAATAGCCTTCATCTCTGGGCCTCTGTCTGAGTCAGGCGATGGGTTCAAGCCCCACATGAATGAATATATAAAAGAAGAGCAAAGCTGTTGCGATGCCTGTCACTGAGCATCTATTCACTTTAGTGAACTGGGACCAAAAGCTAAATAAGGGAGATTTTGTCCTTTCTCTGCATAATGTTTTTCACGTGCTCAAGCCCAGGAGTGAGATGAGAGAGCCTCTCTTTTCAAAATGCGGCAGCCTGACTTTCCTTGTTGCTAAGGTCTGAGAGGCAAATTGTGAATGTCAACAGGGCTTGAGGAATGCAGCTCTCTGCCATCTGACAAAGGTCTCGCAGCTCCCCTGGATTCCGCCTGGCTTTGAAGTCATAAAAGCTTGGCTCTGACAGTTTGGCCACGTGAATTTTCATCTTGCCAGAGAAAGAGAATGGAAAACCTCAATAGATGGCCAAGCCCACAGGGTGACTTTGTAGCCATGGCAACCCCCCAGCACTTGCTTTAAAGCACTTGTGTTGGGCTTTGATGACAAATGCACGTTGTGAAGGAGGAGGAGGAGGAAGGCAACACACTTTTTTTTTTTTGCTGTATTATGGATAAGCCCTGTGAACTTCTCCAATATGGCTCCGAGCTTTTTCACTGCTGCTGCAGAGAAGCTGGAGAATGAGCACAAACAGCACAGATATTAATTAACGCTGCTAACACGGGTAACTAACCCACTAATTAAAGAGATACAGTGTTAGGGGAGGATTTTCAGTGCCATAATTGAAATATTTTAGCTAGGATGGATATCCCTGAAATTTGGAACAGATGTTCATGACCCCCAGAGGATGAACTGCACCATCTCTGATTATCTGTTGAGTTTTTTTCATTAAAGCTGATTCAAATTAACACTCAGTTCGTCTTAGACTTTGCTTATGTCTGACAATATCCTTCGTTTGCAAGCACAGGAAACATGACACCTGGTAAAGCTCAGCACTGCTGCACCATAGTACAGTCTTGTGGAGCTGTTTTATCTCTTGCACATGTTTTGTTTTTTCCTCCACATGCAAATGTCTGCAAGCACATACTGGTGCATGCACGTCCTGCCAAAGGTCTCACACAGTTTCACTGAGCTACAGGTGCATCAACGACAACGGCATCAAGGCAGAGAGGAAGTCGACTGCACATTTATTAAAATTCTTAATTCTCTGATGCCACCCTCTACCATCTCTGTGACTGTAAGGATTGTTGCACTTGGGTATTTTGTGTAAAAGCCATTCACTACCCATAAGGCTTTGGGAGTAGCAAAATCATTAGTATGTGATCCATTAGTTCAAGGTTTTGTATCGTGGGTCTTTAGACTTTTAGTCCTGTTATCCTGCTCCTCTGCAAGTAAAGGACTGTGAACAGGATATTAATTTCAGATATAATTAGGTAAAGGACATGACTGCATGAAGCGATGGAGAGGAGAGGAGAGGAGAGGATAGAAGAGGAGAGGAGAGGAGGGAGGAAGGGAGAGGAGAGGAGAGGATTGGAGAGGAGAGAGGAAGGAAGAGGAGAGGAGAGGAGAGGGGAGGGGAGGGAGGAAGGAAGAGGGGAGGAGAGGAGAGGAGGGGAGGGGAGGGAGGAAGGAAGAGGAGAGGAGAGGATTGAAGAGGAGAGGAGGGAGGAAGGAAGAGGAGAGGAGAGGATTGAAGAGGAGAGGAGGGAGGAAGGAAGAGGAGAGGAGAGGATTGAAGAGGAGAGGAGGGAGGAAGGAAGAGGAGAGGAGAGGATTGAAGAGGAGAGGAGGGAGGAAGGAAGAGGAGAGGAGAGGATTGAAGAGGAGAGGAGGGAGGAAGGAAGAGGAGAGCAGATGAGAGGGGAGGGGAGGATAGAAGAGGAGAGCAGATGAGAGGGGAGGGGAGGATAGAAAAGGAGAGGAGGGAGGAAGGAAGAGGAGAGGATTGAAGAGGAGAGGAGGGAGGGAGGGAGGAAGGAAGAGGAGAGGAGAGGAGAGGAGAGGGGAGGGGAGGGGAGGGGAGGGGGGAGAGGAGAGGGAGGGGAGGGGGGAGAGGAGAGGAGAGGATAGGTGCTCCTCCACCTCTCACAATGGGCAAGAGCTTATTAAAAGTTAAGGATCTTTGTCTCTGTTATATGTGGAAGGTTTGGTGTGTCCACACTGTGGATGTGAACACTGTGACCACATTACCCAGGACTGACAGCACTTCACCGAGTGAACTATAGACTCACCAATCACTTTTAGTGACACCTACACACCTGCTTTACATGCAAATACCCAATCAGCCAATTATATTGCATCATTGGAAATCATAAGGTCATGCAGATATGGGTCAGAAGCTCGTCTGAATGTTTCTGAAGCTGCTGATCTGATATTTTCACACACATCTGTCTGTGTGAGGTCTAGTCACACATGCCAGAGGTGCTGCAGGTAAAATAAAAATAGAGATCACTTACGATAATGAAGTGGAAGTGACATCTCTCTTACATCTCAGAACAGTTTTCTTTCCCATAAAGCATCTGCTGCTTGTTTGCATTCATCTTGTGACTTACTGCCTCTTGTGGGGGCGGCAGCGGGGTATGGTCTCTCAGAGCTAGCCTGACTACCGGCCGTTGTGGCTTCAGTTTCTGTTATTTTCCTGGGAGCGAGCGTGTCCCTTTTACAAAATCTCTGGCTTGACAAGCAGAGGGCGAAGCAGCATTTTTTTGATTGTTTTGTCTCTGGGTATTGTGGGTAACGTTATGTTCAGTTACTGATTAGTCAGTTCGTATTTTGAGGTTGTGTTACAGATTTACTAGACACAGTTTCTGATTACTCAGAACCGGTTTGGTGCAGAATGTTCTGCTTTTTAACACAAATACAGATTAAATCCAGAACTGATTTCCTGTCGTGGCTGCTTTGTTGTTCTTTTGACTCAAGCTGACACAGAACTAAAAGACAGTAGAGACAAATGGAACGAGTTAATGAGTGAGAACATCGTTTACTGGACATGGAAGGAGTGTTGGGTTTGTATTAACAGCAAATTAAAACAGGAGCAGTTCAGGAAACAAACCTTAAATAATAATTAGTCTGGCCTTTTTCAAATGAGTGTGATTCTCTCTGCAGCTGAAGCCGACAGCTGCTGCTCTCCATTTTCCTTTTGTTACCTGTCCAAGAAATCCTCCTCAGACTGTGATCTTGATCCTCTGACCCACACTCGTCACAAACATGTGCTGTAGCTCTGGAGCTCTTCATGTCCAGGCTACACACACACACACACACACACACACACCTCTTCACACACTCTCCTTTGTGCTGCACACTGAGCACTGGGCCACTTGGCTCCCTGCTCCTCCTGGGTGAGGAGGAACAAGCGATGCTGATTCATTTGGCGGCTGCTGCTGTTTTTGCACTGGCACTCGTCTGCACACATCTGGTGTATGAGGAGCTTTCTGCTCTTTGTCTTAGTGAGATTCTGACATTTTCCTTTTGACACCAACATTTTCTACTTGACTCCACCGACGCCGTTTGTGTTGTTGTTTTCTTGCAACTCTCTTTACGGCATTTTGCCTTTTTAATAAATGATTGTAAAGATGTGCATGTGTTAAAGGTCCTTGAACAGATCTGAACAGAGGAATCTTTGTATTTCTCTTATTCCTGTGATGCTTAGACAAGCCCACCTCTCTGGTCCAGACTGAAATATCTCAACATCTATTGGATGGACTGCCTTGAGATTTTGTGCAGACATTCAGGACCCAGAGAATGAATTAAAATGACAAATAGGCCTATCTATTTAAGAAGTAGTTTAATTGTACTGCAGCTACTATAATTTTTTCAATTCCTCCTTTTACAGTGACTGAATTTACTTGCTTTTTCATTCTTTTTTTTTTAAACGTATTGTTGTTTACTTTTTTTTTAACCTTGCTGGAGGTAGAGATGCCAACGCCGGTCATTTGTTTGGCTTGTCTACCGCTTTGGCCCAGACTGCAATATTGGTTTTATGTTTGCTGACGCTCCTCGCGGGTCGACTCTGACACCCTGAGTAATGTTTTTCCCTTCCTTCCAAAGCGGGAGGATGAAATGATGCCCTGTTTTGGATTATGAAATAAAACTTGAAGCCAATTCCTCCTGTTTGGATGCCCGAGGTCTTTTACACTATTACATCAAATTTACTCATTTTCTACACTTTCAGTGTGCCTGGATGAACTGCTACTTACCGTCCAGTCCCATCGTTATCACTGTAAAAACCTGATCATTGTCACATTCAGACAAAATACTGCCCTTGAGAAATTTAGGAATCATTTTTGATTCTGTCCTCAAACTAGAAAAACAGAAACTTTATTGTCGGCTGTAGCTTCTTCCACATCAGATCGGAAGTGAAAATTTAGAGGCTTCATTCTCTCGGGGCTCTGGAGACAGTCAGTCATCCCCAGCTCACCTGCAACTGGTTGACAATGTGGAGGGAGGTTCTTCTGTACTGGCCTCTCTTCACTGGTTACTAGTTAAATATAGAACTGATTTTAATCTTAATCTTCAGTCTAATTTTCATCAACCTCAGCTGCACTTCATGTTTGGTGCTAATTAGCAAATGCTAGCATGCTAACACTATAAACTCCAACGGTGAACATGTTGAGTTTCCTGTTACACATCAGCATGTTAACTTTGAGCCTGAGTCTCACACAGCTGCTAACACAGTTGTCGGCTCTGAGTCTGGTTTATATGACTGTGCGGCTCTGATGCAGCGTCTTTATAACCCATGCTGACAGACACACGGCTCATGCAGTAGACTGTGTGGTTTGAGTTGTGCGTTGTGTTGTACCTGAGAATCCTGCTCCAATCACAATGTTGCTGTAGTTTGGGTGGTGGTCCAGCACAAAATGATGGTCAGGCGTTAGCTGCAAAAACAAAAACAACACAAGTAAAAATTTAGTTTATTTAGTTTTAAAACGCTTCACTTTTGCTGGGTTTACACCTGCCGTCCACACTACTCCACACAGAGACTTTTGGAAACGCTGCTGGACCTGATTTAATTTGAAGACTGAGGTTGTGTTGTAATCTGGACGGACAGACAGGGGGACACAGACACCCACGGTCACTCCCTGACTGGGTCTCATCAGCCTCGACAACCAGTGGTGAGAGCAACATGGATCATGAATAACAAGTGTTGCTGACCTTGTTGTCTGCGCAGCAGCTGTTGTGCAGCTGTTGTTTTGTTAAATTCTGTATTTGAACTCTACAACCGTCTTTGTTCGTAGCATATTTATGCAACTAGCTGTAGAGTAGACAATCTGCTTCCTGCTCGTGCATGCATGAATGGTTGTGTTGAGGTGTGTTAGTACAGAGGGAGATTATTTCTGATCTGGAGCTAAAACACTCGTCTGGATGGAGATCGTTTTTTATTTAAAACAGAAAACTTATTAGTGCTGCAGCCTTCTTTCTCCTGCCTATCCTTCCCACTATATGGACACATGCATAGTGAATTAAGCAGCTGCAGACTGTCCTTGGAGCTGCTTGACAAGGATACAGACTCTCTCCATACGGCCATGTGGCCTTTGCAGCTGTGTCTGTCACTGTGTCTTTGAGGAAAATGTGTTTTAAAATGTGTTTTAACTGCGTGATAGAGACACGTGTCTCTCTAAGAACTGTAGAGACACGTGTAATTTAACACTCTGCCCTCTTTTAGGAATCACTGGTGATGCCGCTGAACCGCGCTCGCTGTTCACTGAGAAAAGAGCGTGACTGTCAGGATTTTCAGTGGCATTGGACAAGGTCACAGATATTATGTTTTCCAACAGCTTCAGTATGTGATCGTGGTAAAAGCAGCTAGTGTTGCTGCAGGGCAGAGCAGCTGTACAATCCCCCGTCCCTGCAACACACACACACACACACACACACACACACACACACACACACACACACACACACACACACACACACGATCTAACACCTGCGAACAACATTGAAGTGCAGCATTTGCTCGTAAATTACAGACTTACAGAGAAACTTTCACACTTCACATAGGAGTTAACTGCCCAATAATAAACTTGAGTTATTAACTGTGTCCTATTAGACAACAGGGCTAAATGTCTAGAGCCCTGCCACTGGCTGCGAGTGGCTGCAGTGTTTATTACAATATTACCAACAACACACTGAGAATGTATCTATTCTTAGTCTTAGCAGAGGTGGAGTTAAAACTGCAAGAAAAGATCATATTTTGGGCTCCATCCTCTGAGGAGCATGAATGTTATTTTTTGAGAGCATGTGGAAACTTGACAAATGTCATTAGTCGATGGTAACTCTGATTTCTGAGGGTCTGTCTGAGGGAGGGGCTGGAAACTATTCAGTATGTCCAACTGCTAAAGAGCAGTTTAAACGTATGAATTATTTGTTTATATCAAGATATATTTATAGAAATGATGTGGTAACGTTATGTCTGTGTGAAATGGCCACAAATGTCAATTTGTACAGTCTATGGAAAAGTCCTGCTGTCACAAATATGCAGGTGTAATTATCACAGTTGTAATTATTAATCACACTTAAAAGAGAAGAATAAACCCTGTGTTCCCTCTGGAGTAAAAAGGGATGGTTGCTAAGGCTACAACCAATTTTCATTTTCATTTATTTTTTAATTTCATTGTTGTGTTTTATGTAATTCCTGTACTTCCTTGGGTGTTTGAAGTTTGCTTTCTGGACTCAGTAACATGATATTTAGTCCTCTTTGAATCATCTAAATGTATAAGTGTTGCCAGCAACAGATTTGTTGACTTTCCTGATATTTCTCGATGACCCACAGATGGCATCGAATTCCTTTGATTTCTGAGGCTTAAATCTCAGCACTTTGATGGATTAAGATCTCTGTGATGTGATGTGTTGATACTTCACCGTGTACAGGCAGCTCTCCACCACTGCAGGTTCAGGGATCAGGCCAGGTAAACAGCGGGCGACGTAGCGCTGGAGGATGTCGATGTCAGACCTGTCTGTCTGCTTGTCTCTCTGGTCTGGGTCTGTGGCGCTGCCCATATGGTAGCATATCTACACACAGGATGACATCATCAGTATTATCTTGATATGATTTGCACTACATTCCCCACGTCTTTATTATTATTGTAAATATCCCACATCTTTATTGTAAATATGTTATTTTAATCTTTAACTTTTAATTTCACCTTTTTACTCTAAGTTTATTTATGTTACTGTTTTGCGATATATGATTTGTCACATACTAAAGTACAATGTGCAGTAAGCAAAGCAGTGACATAATGAACATCGGAGCAAATGAATGAATAGAAGCAGGCGGACTTGAGGTTTTTTGCATGCTTATATTTCAATAGTTTAAGGAGCGGGGGCCCCGTGCACTCTTTACTGTGTTTACAGCTGATGTGCAAAGAGTAGCATTCGAACATCTGAACATCAGTAGCTACTTAAACATCTGTGCAATGACTGAAAGTAAAGAAGCGCTCTCCGTATCTGTGTAGTTATCCTGACATGGGCTATAAACAGGAAGTGGTTGGAAATATTCTGCACATTTATTTTTATGCGTAAAATTTGTTTTGATTCATCATCTGGACTCACACAGATGAGTGTCGTCTGCATGTTTTTAAGAGTTGACATTGTGTTTTTTTAAGGACACCGTTGAGTTATAACATGCACAGACTAAAGAGTCGACTGTAGCCTGTGCACCCCCCCCCTCCCCCGGAGGACTCAGTGGGTATATTTTAGAAATTGCAGTAAACATAGAACATAGAGTTATGTGCAGTCACCAAGCTTTCAAAGCTGCTTTTCTGTCCCCTATATGGTCTGACACTTACAGTCTAACTTAAAAACACACACACACACACACACAAAATGAGTAATTACAATATTCTTCTCTGCTTCATTTTCTTTCAAATTATGTTTAATGGTCCAAATATTGGACATACAGTAGCTTTGGTGACTGTGTCTCAGAGTGAATAATACGATGTGGCATCACCATCTGTCCCCCCCCCCCCTTCTATGTATGTGGTCTGCTATTAGGCAGCAGGCTCCCGCTGCTCTGCCATAATGCCCGAAATAGAGATGTGCCATCAAACCCAGCACAACTCCCACAACTAATCTGATGTTGTGGTAGGACACATCGCATTTTACAGTTGACTTTGCAGCAGTGTTTTAGTCTCAGAGTGAGTAACAATCGTCCCCCCTGGCAATAAAGTTCTTAACAGCAATGTTCCCGTCAGAAGACAGTGTGGTTTATCAATACAACAAAGAGAGAGACAGAATCTGAACAAACAAAAACAAAGACAGAGGGTGGCAGAGAGAGAGATACAGAGGTGGTGATATGCACAGTTAGTGTTAAAGGGGGAGTTATGGTTCGTTATGTATTGATTGGGGTAATGAATCATGAAAAAGAGAAGCTATGATAATATCAACAATAGCAACAGCGGGGGTGTGTGTGTGTGTGTGTGTGTGTGTGTGTGTGTGTGTGTGTGTGTGTGTGTGTGTGTGTGTGTGTGTGTGTGTGTGTGTATGTGTGTGTGTATATGATATTCATGTTGATAAAGAGTCTTTGAAATTAGTCTGTTTGGTTGTTTTTCTTGTTGCAGTCTGTTTTTCTCTTGAGATATATTCACATGGTAAATGATGCCACTGGGATGTTGACAGGTTGTTTATATTAGTTCTATTAGTTCTATAAGTTCTGTCTTTTGAGCCCCCCTGAAGGTGAGCAGTATGGGTTGTGTGTATTTCAGATGAGAGATCTCCTCGCAGACAAAGATTTGTGGAGAGTGGAATAATTCTGGTTTTAACTGAGCAGTTTATAATTAATGGATTTTTCTGTTTCTCCTATGAATGTGAGAAATAATTAAATATTGTGTATTTCTGACAATGCATTATAAGTACAACTTGTCTGTTAATTAGTATTAATTCTAAAGCATTAACATGAACAATACTGAAAGTTGAAATGCACTGTAAGCATATAGAGCGTATATATAGAAAAATATTCAGCCCCCTTGGACATTTCCATGTTTGTCTTTTTTGACACTGATCAACAGAAACAGAAACTCTGTGAACTGATCAAAATTCACTGCAAATATGAAAAGCAAATCACTACAGTCCACAAGAAACCTGGTACTTGAGGGAGGATTTGTTTTCAAGGAAGGCTGCACAAGAATGACTTCAATACAACAACGTTTATGTCCTATATAATATAATGTTCACATATATATATTTCTTTATGCAGGTTAGAATAATACGTCTACAATAAGTCACATCATTTGATTAGCAGCGCTGCAGTGAGTGCATTTGACTTTATTTAATAAAATGCTGTATTTGCTTCACTGTGCACGCAGCACTGATTTAGATACTAATGTTGAATAATGAAGCCCATGGATAGATAAATGAAAACAAAATGAAAAATAAATGATCATTAATTTATCCTCCTTTAAATAATTACAATGAATATTGGAAGAGTCTGTACAGAATCAGCCTGGATGGTCCGGCTCTGTGACGTACCTTCACCAGGCCCGGGTACTCGTTGGATGGGAGGCCGTAGATGTGCACGTTGGCCTCCTTGCTCTCAGTGTGCACGAAGCAGGGAAAGCGCCGCTTCACGTCGTATGATCCGGGAACCTTCTCCTTCCAGTAGCACACATTGATCTTCACCACCTATAGTAGAGAAGCCAGGAAAAACATGACTGCCAGTGAAGTCCCCAGAGACCCGGCTGCTGCTTATGACCTAATGATTGACCATGCATTAAATTTAGAACACGAAACTCCTTGATTGACATGAAGAGGGTGTCCTAAGCACCGGCAGCTGTATAAACTACTCCAACACCGCCTCAAATAAATCAAACGTCACATGAGCCTTACGTCGGGCTGCCCACTGAAAGTCCAGGTCGGTCGACTGAGATTCTTCAAGGGGCAAAATCTAAAACTACATCGTGCTGTCCTGCTGCTCGGCAGCTGTGGACCTGGACTCGGACCAGGAGAGAGGCTGTGCCCGCTCAGGCTCTGAGATAACGTTATCTTCTGCTTAGAGGTGGTGAACTCCAGCTCACAGAAACATAATATGATACAGTTGATTTATATCTAGCATTGATATAAAGTTGCACATTCCCACTAATTCATTCAATAAGACCCTGGCGTCATTAGCATAGTTAGCACACATTAGCTCGTAGGGCTAACTTAGCTTGTGTACTATATAACATGAATGTAGCTGCCCGCTTGAATTTCCCGCCAAACCCTGTTCAAATGTCAAAAGTTGCTTGATCGTCTACATGAAAAAAAGGATTCATTGTTTGTCAATGTTTGTCACCAACACCTGACCTTTACACAAATTATTCAGATTAGATTTGTGTGATCTGTTACAGGTATTGTTATACGATAGGTTCACAAGTTTTAAAACGTAAAACAATAGTGAAGTTTGCGTCTGTGCATTGAAACATATTTTCTTTGTTATCGTTCATACTGACTCATGTCCTTCCAATGTAAGTGATCGGGGACAAAATCTAGTGTTCTCACTCTGCAACAGTATGTTTCAAACTATCTGCAATTAAATGAGGTTTTAACAGTCTGGGGAAAAATAACAAGATTAACACAAAGTGGGATTTTTCTACTAGAATTGTGAAGCTATCCATTGGATTTAACTGGATCTGCAAGGCAAAACTAAACCTTCTTTATAGGTATTTAAACAAATGACACATGCATTTTCTATTCAGCTCCGTCCTAAATACAAAGATTTCATTCTCTGAACAGCATTATTATGCCGTGCTCAGTAAATTTCATGCCACTCCAAAACCATCAGGGACCAAAAATATCCACATCAGCTTTGACTGAATGTGATCATAGGTTTTTCAGATGCCTTGTCATTGCAAAAAGTGTTGTTCTAGTGGATCTGTTGTTGGGCTAATCTTGGTAGTTGTTGGTGAGTGTGGTTGCCCAGATACAGTTGAATTAATAATATATTTATTGTACAACAGATCAATACTACACTTGTACTCTGCAAGACGCCTGAAACCTGAATGAAAACACACTGGCACAGAATTGGCAGCTTCACTAAAACCCCACTCTGGTTAGACCTCAAAATACAAATGAAATATACAACCCCACCTACTACATCCTCCTCGGTTTTTTTCTGGCTAGTAAAGTGCAATTACACAGCAGCTCTGCAGCAGTAAGGTGAGAATAAGGATTTAATGAAATGTACACATGACTGTACAAACAACGTCCATCTGACGGCGGCAGTAATAAGGACACATTGTTCAGGGGCTTTCAGTGTAATGAACTAACCGGCCGTGCACTCATTCTCAGGCACCATAAAAATTCACAGCAGCCGTACTCTGGCAAGCCAATGAACTCAGAGTCTGTGCTTTTCTTACCAGTTCACAGAGGCATGGCGTTCCCCAGGCCCCCCCAGCTCACTGCAAGCCTGAATAATGCAACTCCAATATCAGCTCCAGCTCTCCACTCTAACAGCTGTCTGCTTGTTTTTCCATCACCTTCTCTTTTCAGAATGTGTGGCATATTGTAAGATGGAAAAGACGGCTGTGCTGACGACAGCTGAATCCAAATGTTCAGACTTTACTGCACTCACAGACTCGCAGCCTCGATCCTGGGCCGTCAGTGAGCGCTGAGGGCTGTACAAATCCACAGTTCATTAAAATCCACACGAGGCCTCAAGCAGAGTTTCTGTAGACTTTAAGAGAGCCCACATGGGGTGCAGACTTTACCAGAGTTTGCTTGCGAAATTACTTGTAATCCATAGCAATATGGACATGACGATGTGAAACACTATGTAAATAACTAGAACCAGAGAGACCTCGTATCTCCACCAAGTCTGATCGTTTACATCGAGATCCGAACATTGTAACCTGAGAAACTGACAAGAATGATAATCAAAAGAAAATTCCTGGATCTGCCCCTTTAACCTGAACCAGGTGTCAAAATTAAATACTTAATGGAAGTATATAATAATAATAATAATAATAATAATAAGTACCGTAATTATTTTTTCAAACATTTTCTTTTTAATTTTGTTGTATACATTTGTTACGTCCTCCAAGCAGTGCGAGTACCTCCAGTGGCAGCTGTAAACCAGTGTGGCTCAGCAGTCTATTAGCCCAGGGTCCAGCAGTGATCACCAGTCTCTTGGTTCGATAAACGCCAGCAGAGGTTGACACTGTCACGACGGGGCCGGGCTTGATGTCCATCACCTTCTCTTTGTCTCTTATGATCCCACCCAACTTCTGAAACTGGTCCTGGGAAAAGAGAACGACAGAAGGTGTTAATGAAAATCATTCAGTGGTGTAAGTTTTTAACCCAGGTGTTACTGATTGCTTCAAATGTAATCATATGGCGTGATCAATAATCACACCCAAAGAAGTCTTCTGATCTTTCTATGGTAAAACTGTACAAGTACCACTTTTAATTGTCTTCCTGTCGACAACCTGACTGCAGCTGTTGAGACCAGAATGAAAATGCAGCTAACTTTGTCCAATACTTTGGTTTATGATGAAATACTTTTAATGTTTATAAATGTTTAACATGGACAGAATCAGTTTCTATATGAACTTCCTGCTCCTTTACATTTCCCTTTTTTGCTGTTACTCAGTGGAGGAGCGACGACATTGTGATCAGAGAAATTTCCACGGTTTAGCCTTCCTGGTGAATTATGTTCATGAGCTGACATCAGCGTGTTAGCTCTGTCTTTTCGAGCATGTTTGCATGCTGAATTTAGCATTTAGCTAAAAGCACTGCTGAGCCTTTAGACACAGTATGGCTATAGACTCATGGTCTTATTGGTATTCTGTTGTGGTACTTGTACGATGAGCACTATTCTGATGCCACTGATGTTCTGTCAGTAGTTCATAGTGAAATCAATGACTGTGCTGATTTACAGTTCCCTCTTCAGTTTACCCACAGCCGAAAAGCTTTTGTGTCACCATGCAATCAGTTTAACTAGACCTCATCACTTCAACGACTGGATCAAGAGTGTTGGGGTGTGGTCATGAAACGATTTAAGGCCATAAATTCACCTGAGATGGCCGTGTGTGCAGTCATGAAAGAAAATCAGCAGAGTTTGATTCCAAAGAGAGAGAGAACAGAGAGGAAAAAAAGACATAAAAAAAACCTGCTATTCTGAGATAATGTAAGAAGACAGATCAATTGCGACATTTATTATGACATAATATTAAAAGCAAGAGGCTATTAAGGAGCCGTCGCATGAAAATGCATAAAGCAATAATCTACAGATCTATTACACATCTGTCACTACAGGCTTTAATTTATAATTGACTGCTGCCTCACAACAAAGCGTCTGAACATCTGTCCAGTCAATTGAAAGAGGCACCTCATTGAAACAACAAAGCAGTGTTTTGTGCTTGACCTGGCAGCCATGGATGAGCCTGTTCTCCTCCAGTGCTTTTTGTCACTGCTGACACAGTCCAGTAATGTGAATTTATTGCTGAAGATCTTTCTTTAGATGAAAACAAAGGCCACGAAATATGTTCAATTATCCACATCTTGGTATTTTTCAGGCCAGTTTTCTATCTAGGTCTTGGATATGAAATCAGAAACTGTTTTGCTTCTTTTATCTCTCATTACTTCCACACACTCTCAAAGGTTTTTGTTATAGGACCATTGAGTACAGTTCGGTTCAGTGGTTCATTTTGTTCAGATTTCTTCTATCAAAACACACACTTTCTGCCATGAACCCTGGAACAGACATCAATTTATGTTTCACTGAACTTATCTTTTGAATAACATACTGGGTAATTTGCTATTGATGCATCTTAATGCACCTTAAAAGAAAAGACCTTTTAGCATCTGAGGAATAAAGGCACTGAGCATTTTCACACTTACCAAGGAGAGAAATACCTTGAAAATCCCTGAAAAGATGAGACGCAGATTGTTTTAGGTGAATAAACTTTATAGACCTCCATGTAAGGCTGAGGATCAACCAAAAAAGTGTCAAAACCGACATTTAGAGCCTCTCACCAACTTAATCTTGCTCATGTCGGTTAATTAGGTTAATACTTTCCCCAATGTGTTTGTTCAAACACTGTCCCCTTAAAAAAAAGTACTGTATGTTCAGTCATGAGCCTCCGCTGAGGTTAGTCCGTGTCCGTGTGAAAGCTGGTGATATGGACGATACTGGTGCAAACACTGAACCTCAGGTTACATTCACACTAATATGGCTTCATTTTAAACCACATTACTTTTGCAGCGCCTACTCCTGATGTCCACAGTGCTCCAGAGACTTCTGGAAACACTTCTACCAACCGTAACTCCGAAAATGTGTTTAATCACTTGACACCCAATCAAATTGCTGAATATGAAGAGTGCATGGCTCAGAAAAAGAGAGACTGAAAAGCGCCAAAGTGTAATCATTCATTAATTGTAATCAAGGTAAAAGTTTGAAATAATTACAATATTGATTTGGAGTCGTATCACCCACCCTTACCTCCATGATTAGTCTTGATGAGACTTCAGTTGCAACTTGGAATGGGGATCTTTAAAACACCATATCCCTTGTGGACCACATCATTCGCCCAGACTCATGACATCAGTTCCTGAAGCTAACATACCCAATGCTGTACCAACAATATATGTACTGTACCTGTACAGTCCTGAGTGCACGGTCGGCATACAGAACTCCAGCAGTGATGTCCACCACCGCTCCATCTCCCTCAGTCAGGATGAAATTGGGGATGTGCTGGCTGAAGTTGTCACGGGTCAGGATCACCAAGGGAACCTTATTCCTCTGCAGGGTGCTCTTAACCAGCTGGTAGCTCTGCTTGTTCTCTGGTCCCATCACCAGGAGTCCTGTCTGTCTGAGGGGAAAATCAGTGGAGGTGAAGACCCTGGTTGTAAAAACCCAGAAATTACCTATTGAGCCCCCCCAAATGAGTTTGATAATCATTTGGTGAATGTGGTGTTCCATGTTCAGAGTTCAGAGTATAAATGACATATGCTTTGCTGTCTTTACTTTAGTAATACTGCACATCATACAATATTACAGACACTCCTCTAAAGAAGGTTAGATGAGGTTGAGCATGTATTATAACAATAGCATGTAGCAAGTCAAATTCAGTGTTGTGAGACCTCGTCCTTGTGATGTTATAGTGCCTCAAAATCTTTACGGGAGAGTAGTTGGTTGGGTTTACAAAGCAATTGACTCTATCCAAGTTTACTGTCTCCTCCTGTCCTGAATCTCTTCTTCTACCTGGTCTCTTTTAACAAGATCATAATCTTTTCCTAATGTGAATCTACTTTTGGAGATGTCGTTTTCCGAGAGCTCAACAAGTACTTGTTATCAAAAGCAAGAGAAACTGTGACTAGAGCTCTAAAAATGTGACCCAGGTCATAAGAAACTGTAGTTTTCCCTTAAACAAACCTTAACCACTGAGGTGTTGTTTTAGGTATGGCATCGAGGGTCGGTCCACCACTGACTGAAATATCTCAGAAACTGTTGGGATTGATTTCTGTGCAATTTAGTAACAGCATTCATTGTCACCAGATGATGAATCCTGTAGACTTTAGTGATCCCCCCGCCTTCTCCTCAAATGCTACCATGAATTAACAGTTATCCAGAGAAATATCTTAACAACTACAAGATTGGTGCTAATTTTGTACATGCGTTCATGGTTCCAGGATGATGAGTCCTGACTTTTCCTCTGGTTCACAGTGAAACATATTGACGCCTGTTACACGGACTGCCATGGAATCTGGTTCAGACTTTCAAGGTTTGAAATTTAGTGATCCCTTTACTTCATCTCCTGTCATCTTCAGGTGTTGTCACCATGAGCACGGCTGTAGACTCTTAGGATCCTATTTTTGATCAACAACTAATGCATGAAACACTTTGACTGTCTGATATTTTCCTGACCTTGATATTCCCTTTGCATGTCTGAGTGGTATTTCAGACTTTTCCTCTCAAGGAGCACAAATGGGAGGAGAGGAGTAAACATATGGGAGGTTTATTCAAATCAGGAAGTGCAGAGCAAGTTATTGTTATTTTAGATTACCAGAGTTTATTAATCCTGTTCCCAGTGTCAGCTGGGAGCCCCCTGAAACCCTCGAATCTAGGTGGTAGGTAATGGACTGATGGATGGATCAGCTTTGGATCGATGCAGTCATATAAACTGCTTCACCAAGCTATATTTTTATTATTCATTTGTATCATCATTGCACTAATTAACTATTAAAAAGCCACAGCAGCTGCCTCCGGCTGCAGATTTGTGGGGCTGTGTGTTCAGGATGTACTGCTCAGCACCAGCCACACAACATGATTTTCTGTAGAAGCTTTCTTTGTAACTTTTTTTTTTTTTTTTTTTTGAGGTTTGACAACGTGTTGGACAAGTCAAATGCTGAGAGATATAAAATCAGAAAACACTCTGGGTTGTTTTGGGAGGCAACAACAACCTGTTATTAATGTTACGGTATGAGGGGTAGTTGTAAAGATGCAAAAAAAAGTTCTTACCAAGCTTATTTACTGTAGAATCCAAACTTCTGCCTTCTCACGCTGATGTTAGAGAAGCAGTCAGATTAAGCTTTCTCCTGACACGTTTGTTCAGGCACATTTCCAAATCACAGCAAAGCTATCCTGACAAATCTCAACTTCTCAACCCAGAGACCTGTAACCACATGCCAGTAAACTCATGTACTTGTGTATCGGCCCAGCTGGTCTGTGATACCTTACTTGCATATGAGAGGACACTGAAAGACATAACGGAGAAAACAATCTTAGGGCAGAGCACCCACTCACTGCTGTTGAAGAGGCACTTGGATTTCACTCTGTGGTTCTGCTTCTTCATCAGTTCTGCTGAAAACTGACCAAGAATTTTGGTTTCCTGCATAAATCCTCATCCAACCTGTGAGTGCTGACCAGAAGTGACAAGTCAGTGGCAAATGCATGTTACAGAAGCATCCATCTGTCCAATCCACACCAACTGCAACAACCTCCTGAAGTGCCGAGAACACAGCAGCCAACCACACTGTCCTCTCCAGGCTGACTAATATCAGTGATCATACCAGCTGTCCTGTTTAACAGGAATCGTTTTAGTGAGCTCCATGAGACGCACGAAGCACAAAAACAGGGTTGATTTAATTCATTTTACTTCCACCAAAGCTGTGCCTCACAGCCAAACTGCTATTGAACTACTTTTGTGAACACACAAAGAACAAAAAGTGTGTAAAGGGGTCCCATATTGATCTGCAATGGTTTGCATATTTTAGAAATAACGGAGGATCTGTTCTGAAAGATGGATGAGGGACATGATTTAAATAACTTTAACCTTATTTGCAGACATTTTTGTATTGCATGCACAACACACAGCAGATTTTATGCCAACCACTGTGTCGTTGGGTCTCAACGACAGACGTGAGGAGCCTGCGTTTCTCAGTCCCAATGCTGGTGTGAATTTTCTTGCTGTTGCACATCTTTTTAGGAAGCTGAGTGTATTACCAAGATCTCATCAATTAACTGGATGAAACAATGAAACTAAGACTCCAGTTGAAATAAATGGGAATTAACCTTTAAAGGTCTCATATTATATGGCGTGAGATGTCCATAGGTTTTCTAATTATAAAGCAGGTCTAGGTTCTATATTAATACTGTGAAGGTATCAAAGCCTCAGTCCACAGAGAAATGCACACAGCCTGTATTCAGAAACTGAGCCTTAAAACCAGCCGTCAGGACTTCTGCAACTTTGTGATGTCACAACAAAGCAGTCACCACTCTCAGCCACGCCCCAAGCCCCGCCCTGCAGAATTTCGTTTCTCTGAGTGTTTACCTGAAAGCTGTTATATTTTTATTCAATCGCTCAGTCAGCCAATCAGAAGAGAAGCTCAGATCCTCTCTCAGTCAGCCAATCAGAAGAGAAGCTCAGATCCTCTCTTCTGATTGGCTGACTGACCTGTTGTTACTAGAGCTCCAGAGAGAAGCCTGAGAGAGGAGATGTAAAACTACACTGAGATGGTTTTTGGTTCTTTAAACCACAAATATATCACATTATGGATATCAGCACCTCAAATAAAACACCAGAAAAGTGTAAAATATGGGACCTTTAAAATGATCTTAATAGTGGCATTTGACTGGAGACCAAATGTCCAGTGGACAGTATTACAGCAGATGACAGTTTCACCAGTGAAACACAAGGTCTAATTCAGTAATCTGCTTGATAGATGGGTGACTCGTGCTCTGCCAGCAGTGTTTCCTAAAGGCTGCGCAACATCTGTCAGTAGCCATAAGGCACAGACAACACGAGCTGAAGGCTTCAGCCATCCATTAGAAGATTTAATGACTATATCTCTATGTGCTCGTGTGTTTATGACTGTGTCACGGAGGAGGGAAAAGAAATGCAGGTGTGTGCAAGGTTATAAATATGACACCTCACCTGGTTGGTGGCACTGGGTCAGCTGGTGGATGTGCACATGTTGTCATGTACGAGAAGAAAATAAAACAAGGTTAGCGTGTAGGTTTTTAGCTTCGCTCTGGGCCTTTTTCGATGGCTTCATCTGTCCCAGAGGCAGCAGCAGAAGTGGGAGGCGCTGCTCCCACCAGCCTGGACATTTCTCATTGTGATGCAGACATTTTTTTTTTTTTTGCCAGCCCAAGGGCACAGGTGGCTTTCAGATGTGGACCCATCAGTCAGGAGTTATGGATGGGCACGCCGGGACGGGGAGGTGCACTGTGTTTCTAGGGAACATAATGTGGGCCTGGCTTTGTATCATGTTCTGTTACCCTGAGACATGAAGAATGAATTGGCGTTATTCAGCCGCCTGGTGCTGAGAACAAACAGGGCTGCTCAGAGGTAACACGACCAGGAACCGTGCCGCTGGAAGCTCGTGCGCAGTTTGATGCCACTGTCATATTTGTAAACACACAAATTCCTCAGCGCTCTGCGAATGAAAACCTGAGGTTTAGCGAGCTGAAAAAAAAAAGCTGCTGTTCTAAATTCAAAGGCATGAGAAGCTGTCAAGAGGTGATTCAGTGATGCTGGAGGTAATGAGAAAGTCATGCATTTATGGCTCCCGTGGATTGAGTTGCTGCTCTTGTGCGCACACAGCACCCTGAATGTGACAAATCTCAGAGTTCTGGTGAAGCTTTTGCTTCAGTATGTTCTATTTAATGGATTTTTTTTCCTCGGTGTGTTTCTGCTGACTGCTCACCTGTACAGTTTGACACCTGCCTCCCTCTCCAGCTGAGCCCACAGCTCGTAGCACTCCTCCATCATGACGGTGTAGAAGTCCTGCTCATAGGCCTTGCGGATGATACGGGTCTGGCCATGGGAGCTCCCTCGACTGTGGGGCAGGACGAACTGGAAAACATGAGCGTGATATCACTTAGTTCAAATTAAATAAGTTTGACTGAACATGCTGTGCAGCAATTGGCCAAAAGTATGTGGATATCCCAACATTTCACTTGGACAGTGGCATTCCTGCTTCACGGAGAAGTAACTGAAACTACCAGGAAAAATGCATCAAAAACATCTATATTTTAACTCAATTTTCAATAATAGACCTGATGTGTAAAGATGGAGGAAAAAGCTGCCAGTGAGATTCCTGCTCAGGAATTCTGTTGAAGGCCTCAGACCGGTTGGAGCAGCAGCGGAGCATCTCCAGCTGCCAGAGAGCAATATGACGGCGAGATAAGAGAAAACGAGACTGGGTCTCAAAGCCTGGTATACGGCTGGACCGTGTACTGTTTGTATTCAGCCTCGTGTCAGCTGGTTTCAGCCCTTTCTGTTTGCTTTTCTCCTCCTCTCTGTGCTCACATACAGTGTTTTATTACAGCCAACTTTCCAATAAAACTGTTCTCATTGATGTTTTTTTTCTGTTTCTGTTGCCAGACAATGGAACCAGTTTGAAACAGTGACTGAACAGCAGCCCAGTAAGACTGCATGTTAACCAGCAGTCACTTCCAAGCTGCTGCTAAAATCCTGGTTTTATATCCACGACACTGTCCGACAAAATCACCCACAGGTTAAAGACGACAGCTGTGCTGTGAGTTCGACTATATTTACCTTTGAAACAATCACTCAGAGAGAACGTAAGAAGCTCATTCACATCAGCTGCCACAGGGGCATCACAGATGTAGCTAAGGTTCGTCCAAGAAGTCGTTAGATTTGTTGGTGGGTGCTTTTTTTTTTTTAATTGCTAAAGGTGTCTGACAAGTCAGGAAACCTGAAGCTCTTCAGCACCAGTAAACTCCCAACCAAGCAAGCAACCATGTGACATGAAGAAGAAACAAAGAGACAGTCAAACATCCACAGAGCTGCACGAAACACAAAGACACACTCAGGACAAAATGTAATTTTGGGACATATTTAATGTGAGTTGAAGAGAAGCTTTGGATTTAACTCCATTATTTTAACTGTGGAACTCTGACCACAGGGCAGAAGTTAGGTGAGGAACACATTCACACAATATTACAACATACACAACAAGATCAGGAAAGTTAAGAAAGGAAGCTGCTGATTGGTTCTTGCTGCCATGGTCACGTCCCACCAATTTAGGTGTCCCAGTTTCACACATCATAAAGTAGTCATTAAAAAGGCCAGTGAAATATTTATTAACACTGTCTGTATGTATCTCATAATGTCTGTAGTGAGAACACACTCCTGTAATGTTGTGCACACACACAAGTTCTGTTAATGACAAACTGTTGAAGCAGTTAACTGCATCAGCCAGGAAGTTGGACTAAATCAAACTGTGATCTGAGCTGTGAGCAGAGTTAACACAGCACCTGCACAATCACATACAAACTGCTCCAGTCCAAAACCCACAAGTGCACAAAGTTAATGGAAAAACAAATCCACAACAGTTTTGCAAAAGTGATGCTTTCCATCCAAGCAGTTAGATAGTATTTAAATAAAAATTAAATCAAGCAGAGCAGTGTTGTGTAACAGTGCGCCATGTTTGACCTAATAAGAAGCCCAGAGGGAGGAGGCAACACGTGAATCCCAGCTCAAGAAAGAGCAGTCGGTGACTTTCACGGGTTAGAAATGATTGTAATGATTTTTATCACGACGTCTGAGTGGGATGTTATTACAGCCTGGGTCTCGACCCCTGACACACACCGAGGTTTCTTCAGTGCTGACACAGATGGGTTTGGGGAGTAAACTTGTTGCCACTCACACCGTGTTCCACACTTCCACACACCGCCCTGTCCCCTGCAGGCTCCCCACGGAGCGGGTCGAGAAGCATCCTCACACACACACCTGCTCCAGCAGAAGGGTCCTCTGGCTCTTCTTCGCCAGCTGGTAGGCCGTGAAGGAGCCCTGCACGCCGGCCCCGATCACTATGCAGTCATACTCCCCTGCAGCCGACATGGCAGAAGTCTTCAGCTGTGGCGGACGACGAGCGGCCTCGCTCCAGGAGTACTCGTGTGACGGCCACGGCCACGCCCAGTAGAAGTGGAGGAGGAACCGGGAGGAACCGGGTGCGGACTGGAGCCCTGCGCGCTGCCTGCCAGGCGAGCAGCTGCATCAGGCGTTAACGGTTACGGTCCGGGCTGGAGACGCTGCCGGGGTCTGGGTCCAGCTCTTCAGGAAAGATTTGTGAGAACAACAGGACGTGAGTGCCTGACAGTTTTATTGAAGGGCAAAGAACAGTTCGTGAAGTCCCGCCACCATAGTAGGAAAAAATGCAGTTCAGTGTCAATTTATTTATCAATTGAATTTCGTTCCTGTTGCGTTACTTTTGCGCCTGTTCCTCTGTGTTTTTAATGGACTTTACAGAAGTCAATTATTGAAATAATTACAATTAAATTAGCAGTGGAATTAACTTTATTCTTTTTTTTGATTTTACTCTGGCATAAAATATACACATAGCAAGTATCCATGGACATATTATTATTATTATCACTACTACTACTACTACTACTACTACTACTAATAATAATAATAATAATATAATAATATTAAAAATAACAAAGTTTGAAAATTGAAGTGATATAAAGTAAAATAAAAATAATTATAACTAAAAAGCTAATTTATCCAAATAAAGGAATATGTTTATTAAATAATAATATATGATTTTTCAGTGTTGTTAATTTAGCCTTACACAGCAATGAACAGTTAATTGCTACTCAGCATTTTCAGCAAATTTACTAAAATTTAGACAGAAGAGATCAGAATGAAAGAACCTTATCTTTATTATGTGGGACAGAAACCAGTCAAGGTGGGAGGGGAGAGTGAGAGTTGGCTTCAGCCGTGACAGCTGGGTTATATTTAACTGTCTGAACCTGAAAGGTTAAAGCAGGTCTGGTTGTGTGTGACAACCAATAACTGGACGAGTGTGCAATTTTACCAAGGAAAATTAATGAGTAGCTGTTAGCAGTTGCAAATAAGCTTTTCTCCCGAGCTTCGTTAATACGTGATATATTGTATGCAAATAATTTCCAGCAGTGCTGCTAATGTCTTGTCTTAACAGATAACCTGTTACACTTACATAATGATGAACAGCCCACAAAGTCCAGAGGTCACTCATCCGCAGCACAGGGCTGGGGGTGGGGTGGAAAACACTGCTGCTTTGGCCTATTTAAGCAAAATCCATGATAACAAACTGAAAAATTAAAGTGATTTATGTATATAACACACACATCTTAATCATATTCAGTTTCATATAGTGTAGCCCGATGCAGTAGAACAGATTCACTGGATCCTCCTCAGTTTTTCATTCCAGTTCACACCTGCACTATTTGTGAATATGTTTGTTTGGCTGTGTTCACATATATGAGAAGTGCTTATTTGTGAGTTACCACACTTGAACAATGTAATGTGCCAGTATCAGGAATAAGGACGGTGCAGTGGCAGCAGGGATAAGGTGGTTGGGTGACAGAATACACTGACATTCAGAAACACTTGAACATTGGCTTCACTTTTCTATGTCCAGTTTTTATAAACAGTCTGTGCTGAGAACCACAAATGTCGACCTGATGGTGGCACTTTAGGAAAAGTCAGACGATCACCACAGTCAATAGGATTCATCATCTAAGGACCATGAATGTCTGGACAGAATTTCATCACATTGCATTCAATGACTGTTGAGATATTCCAGTCTAGACCAAGGTAGTGAACAGTAGACAAAGACTAGCTTGGAGATAAACTGGGACTATTAGTAATCCCTTTGCTTTTCCTATTATGAAAAGAAAAAATGTCTGCTGCAAAAACAGGCCAGATCTCTACCATATCCAGACACACACACAGTGCTGCACGCAAACCTCTGTTAGGCTCTCTGCTGTTGTGGTGATGTTATTGGCAACTGATTCTTCCCCGGCACAGGAGCTTTTTTCTGATGGGTGTGGATCAAGCATTCATTCATTCATTGATTTTTTTTCTCCTCTAATTCTGTGGACGGCTGGAGCCTCAGTCTGAACTCTGCCCATTTGCAATCAATCAGTGTTGAGATAGCTCGTCCCCCCACTGACCTCTGCAACGTAGCAATGCAGCGCTAAGGTAGCGTCTCCTCTAAAACCACAACTTGACCTTAAACTCTTATTTACACTCAGTCATTGTTATTTAATATTACATGATTAAATGTTAAGTGTTTCTGAAATCAAAGCATAGAAAAAATGAACAGGCAGTGATTTCAAATATTTGACATTCAGCAGGATACTTCGCTCGCTGCAGGAAAACTGGAGGCTCATCAGTTTCTTAATCCCTGAAAAAAACAACAACTATTCTGTATGAAATTATCATGATTTTTCTATTTTTGGTGACCTGAGGTGACCCTTGAACCATCTAAGGCTGTTCACTGGACATGAGCTGAGATTTCAGTATTAACTAGAAAAATGGGGGTGTTATAAAACTGTGGAGCCTATGCTTTACACCCACTCTGCACTTTGCACTTGAAATAAAAAAAAATATTTTCCTCTTGTAATGTAATGCTGTTAATTTACATTGGTCACACACTGGTACTCATTCAGTTATCTCAGTGTGAAACTATGAGATGACATGAACATAAATATTGCTTTAGGACATAAGGTCTGGTTCAGTGGATGTGAACCAATGCTGATTTGATGAGCATATTTACAGTGAAATAGTAAAAAAGTAAATGCTTCCTTGCTTGGACAAACCTTAACCAGAAACAATGCCAAAAAATGGAAGGTTGGGAATATCAGTGGCCAAATTTGAAAGCAGCTTTGACTGAAATTATATATCAGCCTCTAGAGGTTGTGATATTCCTGACCTCTCACAGGTTTATCCACAAGGAGGGAAATCATGGCCACCCACTGCCCGAATATCTAGACTACCTTTAGAACTCTACAATGCAAGCATAAACGTGTAATTGTAGTTATGAACAATCTCCATTACATTCTCTTAGAGATTCTCCTCTGTTCTTAATAATATCTCCTACAGCTGCATTTAAATGGTATGAAAACAGTATAAATACAACATATATTTCTCTTATTTTGATAATCCGATTAAAATGTGGATATTGAAGTTTTCAGAGGGTTGTAAGTATCAAGTGAGGGGTTTGAGTATTTCGCTCACTGGAAACCATTCTGAGTACTTGAATACTTAGATAAATGCAGGTTTATGAGAATCCTAATCACCCTAATGGGACAAAAAGTCCAAAATAAATACAAGTCGCTAAGAATTTCCAGCACATTATTGTGGCCTTTCATGAAAAGGTCGTAACCACACCTGGAGTTTGATATGTTAGATGAATTGTGGGTAAACAGTGGGCTGTGTGGGAAATGGTCTCTGTTCCTGCTGCCTCAGCCAGCAGGCTGAGCAGATGGATGGTGAGGCAGGACAGACCTGCAGAGGGTCAGATGGTCAAACACCCCGCTGTCCCTCCGTGTCACACACACATGAAGTGTGAGCCTCCCCACAGCCTCCATCCTGCTTCATGACACCACAGAACATTAGCCCCACAGACCACAGACCATATTTCTCTCCTCTGTGTACAGTGAAGGACCACATCAATAATGACGCATGTTTCTGTGCCTTTTTCAAACTGCCGACCACTTTCCAAAGGATCCTGTAGTCATTTAGGATTTTGGTAATGTTTTTAATACCATCCAGGCACCTGTTGGTTTCCATTTTACCACCACAGTGTGAAGATCAACATCTGTTAATCTGGTAAAAAAATTATTTAGATTTAACCTTGATCCTTTCATTTCGGCGCCATTCAGTCAGTTACTAGACAGTTTCTGCTGTTAAGTGCTCACCGATCAAGTGCTGCCCAGTCTGTCCTGCTGCCGGGGCCAACCTTCAATTCACTGCCCCCCCGCCCCCCCCCAACAAAAAAACAAACAAACACCTGAAACAAGAAAAAAACGATAATATAGTTATGAATTATAAAAATTGTAATATAGCAAATAAATATTATTGATAATATCTTATATCTGGGCAGGACTGTATCTGTATCTGTGACTGTATATTACATTTTGGATATTTGGATATCTCCCAAGCTTACTCATGGCGTTACTAGTTCATCAAATAGAAATGGAAATAGAAAGCTTCAGTTGTCATTGCACTGTGAAAATACCACCAAATTAAGAGTGCTTCACATACATTGACAGAAACTTAATATAAATAGATAAATAGATAAATATAAAGTGTCTCAGTGATTATAGCATGACTGTGTCAGTTAAGAACGTAGATGTCTGGTCAGTGTCACCACTGATCTTGTACTTCTGATCTTTCTGCCATGAATCACTTGAAAGGATCTTTACTGTATCTCTACAACACAGCTCAGTAGAAGGGGAACAATTTTCCAGGATGTTAAGATCACTGACCATAATCTCTGAACCTGTGCATTTACCTAGATTATCAGTGAAAAACCAAAATACATACATGCACTTTGTATGCTGTGATTTTTGTGGTTTATTTTTTAATCTTGTTTGTAGAAGCAAGTCAGACAAGCCTTTTTAGTGGCTCCCCAAAGCCTCACAGAAAGATAAAATGAGACCTCAGCGTGTGGTTTATGATTTGCGAGTCTTACTGGGCCACTGAAATCACCATCTGCTGGTAGTGAAAGTTTATTTCCTCCGTGCACGTGGCAGAGACTTGCTGCTGAGGCCCCAGCAGTCCACGTCCCTCAGCTGTGTGGGATATGATGAATGGCGTGTGCCTCCTTGTTTCGAAAACATCCCTCTGCTCTGCAGCACGGGAGAAAATGCGGCGTCAGGGCATTTCCTCCAAGCAGTGCCACTGTCCCTGACACCAGGGATCCTGGTAGCAGTAAGAAAAAATTACATGTCTGTGGCAGAAAATGCCCTCATCACCTCACTTTAGATTGACTTTGTTGATTTGAATATTAAACAGCGGCACACATTCAGGCTGATCTTTGAGGTTTTAGGCGGATTTTAAATTGTAATCTGCGAGATCTTTTTTAATTCTTTGTACTGATCAGACATCTAATTTCAACTGAGTATGCTGAAAAGCTAAAGCTCAAAAATGTCACTAAAAATTAGAGATGACTGATTTCTTAGGTCAGTGTCAGTGAACACTGGTTATGCATAATCTACTGAGACTTAAAATAGAGCTTTTTGTAATATTGATGAGTGATTCATGCAGCATTATTATAATACTGTTACAGAGTTTATTTTTTTATAAGGGTGAGATTTCAAAAAAATAATTATTGATTACTTTGAAATGATTATCAGAACTTAGGTTCCTATTTTTTTTCAAGTGTATTTCAATACTTTCCCTTATGCACCATAACAACTTTGAAAGGTTTAGTTACTTTGTTAAACTCATGTGCTAAAGTATCAAAAAGTAAAAGTACTCATTATTCAGCAGAATGGACCCTCAGTGTTGTGTCATTATAAATCATAAACCTGGATTATCAATAATAGTATAATAATAAACTTTATTTGTATGGCACCTTTCAGACAAGAAAGTGCTTCACATGAAAAATACAGAATAGGAACATGTTAAAAACATTCATGAGAAATGAGATGGAATAATAATAAAATAATAACATGGAGATTAAAAAAAGAAATAAAAAAGATGATAGAATACATAGAAAGCATAAAATCAAACTTTTTTATTCAGATTAAAAACATTTATTTCTTGCTGTGTATATTATTAGTTATTCATAACTTATAATTCCAATAATAATAATTTCAGTAAATGTAGTGCTGTGTTTGTGCAACAGAGAAGTTCTCCCACTCCGCTGTTTTGTATCCACGGAAGTGGGAATGTGTCACATTGTTCAGATTGACAGTAGCAGCTTGTGATCACCTGCCTGCAGCAGTTTTAGATTATAAATCACAATGTGATTTTTTTTTTTTTTTTTTTTTTACTGCTGTTTACATTACAGTGCGAATTAGATCACTTCTCCACCCACACAGCAGCAGGATCAGCTGGTTATCTTACTGTTATAATAGTCACAGTGACTGGTCAGCTTGTTGGTTTTTGTGATTTATTATGTGTTAATAGTGGGGTTTGTCATGACTCCCTTCAGGAAGGGAGGATTTAATGCTGGAATGCGTTAGCTTTAGCCTGGTGTTCCTAATAAACTGCAAACTGCGTGTATTTCTGGCTCAGTCTTTGCCGTGTTCTTTGAAGCCCTGTAGACTGGATGGAGACAGCTTTATTACAGATGGTGTATTCATTTAGTAGAGATGACTTGTCAGTTAGACGATGTGGTGTATGTGACCTTCATTACTGCTACTTTCTTTGAAATATAATATTTCCTAAGGCACATGTTTTGTTTTAGTAGAAAGGTGACCAGGTGCTTAGGACCAAAATGAAATTCTTTATGAGCTGCTCATTGGTTGAATCACTACATTTTTGAGTTTCTACATTTTTGCAAATCACATTTAGCCTTAGTAGCAGTTGAAAAAAAAACAGTTTGAGAGTTATAAGATCTTTGACATATGTTAATGTCACACTCACTGACAGCCAGATTTCTCTGCTATTTGGCTGCTGGAATAGATTATTAGGCAGAAAATCCATGACATAAGCTTAATTTGAGAAAAGGTCATGCAAAAAAAGACAGCACTTCCTGAGACTGGAGTGCTACTCCACTGCTATTTACCTGGCATTTACTGCTGGCAATGTATTCTGAGTCATATATTCTTCAAATATCAAGCAGCTCTTGTAAATATTCATGACGATTGCCCATACCAACAGGACAAGAGTATGCTTGGGAACATTTAATGAATAACTGAAGCCGCATGAATAATGAACAGCTTGTCCCCCCACTGCTTCAGTTTCAGGTGGAGACGGTGCAGGCAGCGGGCGGCGGCGTCCTCTTTGTTGCTGTGATAATGCATAGTTGCAGTGGCCGCGGCGGAGAGATGGCTCTGTCCTGAAGAGTAGTCTCTCCACTTTGCCTCTGCTGTGTTAATGACTCTGTTTAACTGCTCTCTTCTGCACATGAATTGCTGGAGGATTAGCTGCTTCATTCTCCCTCTGTGGCCCCCATTGCTGCCAGCTTTAATGGCTGCTCTTTGCCTGTCAGATGGATGTGGGCTCACTGAGGGGGAACAGGATTACCTCTGCTTCAGGATGGTGTTTATGGATAAAAGCTCAGACTGTACTTCCTTTGTCTGGGTGTGCTCTAGATGCTAGCATGAAGACATCGCTGGTGTTAAACTCCCTTTGTGTGTCAGTATCGGTGACATCAGGGCATGTTGCTTAATAAATGCTGTGGTTTAAAAACAAAAAAAAAGAAAACAATGCTGGAAAAATCTCACCCAGTCAGTCGTCCTGGATACTGTAACATATTTCAGACTGTAGTCTTTTGTTGTTGGGGGATGGTGAGACAGCTGTTGTTATTTCTCCCTCTGGAGCTGGCAGACAGGCAAAGTCTCTCTTATGAAAAAGACATGGCTACTCTTCTATCAGCCTGCAAATGGCCATTTTTGAAGCCAGACAGTAACATGAGCAGCATCTCTCCAAAGTGTGTGTGAATTCCTAGCCTTTCCTCACAGAGAGAACGTGCAGCTTTAAGGACATCTCTGTCCATCTGCTGGTCAGGTGATCCACCTCTTTGGTCCAGACTGAAATATCTCAACAATAATTTGATGGACTGACATACAATTATGTTCAGACTTTTATCCTCCCTGATGATAAACCCTCCCGACGTTGGGGATCCCCTGACCTTTTCTTTAGGTCAGAGTTTTCATTTATCTTGTGAAAAACTCAACATCTACTTGACAGATTGGAGCAGAATTGTGTGTAGACATTCATGGTGCCCACACGATAGATCCAACTGACCTTAAAGCCTCTGTGACATCACCCACTGGTTTCTGCTGTTGCCATCTTGGCAGTGCCTGACGCGTGCGTGGAGCACCTGAGCATCTTGCTTGAAGGGTAACCCAGGGCTAATTCATTTCCTGGCTAATTAGCTAGTTAGCATTTCAGATTAACATTTCAATTTATGACAAAATACCTGCAAAAGTAATGACATTCCCATCTATCTCAGGTGTGTGTAGTGTTTTATGCTAAAAATCAAAAATGATTTATTTTATTTAACTTGGCATGCTAACCTGCTAATTCACCACCATGATAAACCTCATATCAGCTTGGCATTAGCATGTTAGCATGCCAACATTATTTTTAGCTCTAAGCGCCACTGAGACAACCTCACAGAGTCTGTCGTCTCTTAGTCTTCTTGATAATGTACAGTATTGCAGAATTGCTAAATTCTTAATGTCACAAGTGTCCATTTAGCCTGTCTGTAAAGTTCAGTCAGTTCATTAAGCAAATTCATCTAAAATATTGATGGCCTTTGGTGCGGCACCAAACTGTCTGAGTGCTAGGCTAAAACATCACAGTCTGGGTTTGGAGCTCGTCTCTACAAATCTGTGGGTGTGAGATTTACCCAAAAGCAGGAGACCCTCACTCCCACTGCCCATAAACCACTTGTCTGTCTGACTGATATCTCATGCTGGACGACCCAAAACCTCCTAAAGTTTAATGAGGTTATTTTAGGTCATTCCTGTCTCCTGCTAATTAACATAAAGTTGTACATGCTATTTTTACTATGTGTAATGCACCTTATTCTGCGATCAGCCAGAGCTCACCCAGCTGCCTCCAACTGGTGCAGAGCGCTGCTGCCTAAATTATATCAGACCCAGGAGATAAGAACTGTATCTTAGATCTAAAGCTGACCTTGCAAAATGAATAAATATCTCCAACACGATTGTATTTGTTTAAAACAAATGAGCTTTGGGCCAAGAAGCTGCAGGTTCAGTAGTTTTCACTCCGTGCTGACATGAAGGAGCCATCTGAAATGTTTCCTCTCCGCTGTTAGGGAATGTCCTTCCAACAAAACTGTTTATGCTGCCAAGTGTGATTATGCTGGTTTCCCATCAGACACATGGACAAAGTGCAGTATATTTCCAGTGGACACATGTATGTGCCTGTAGACCTGGGTGCTGGGTGGAGGAGTTTAAAGCTCCATGTCACCTTTAAAGCAGGAGCTCTACCAACACCAGTCTGTTGTCTACGAGCAACTATGGCTGTGCTCAGTGCACAGGACCATCTGCTGTGTTTTTGTCCTGATTATTTATTAATTAGATTTTCTTTAGTAGGACGAGAGTATCTCAGTGTCAATACTGACATCTTGTATGTTACTTAAAGGATGAGGCTTTTATATTTTTGTCACTGTCAACAAACCTCATGTGACTCACATTTGACTCAAACTATAGCGTCCAGCTGCTTTAGGAAATTACTGAGCCTTTGTTTAAAAAATAACACTGTTCATCTCTGAGCTGTTTTTTTTCGTCTTCCGTAAGAACCTGCAGGCTTAAGGCAGAGAGCCAAAGATAAGTTAGGGAGGTCAGAAAGTACTGAGAGACAGACTAACACATTGTTGGTTTTCATGGGATTTTGTTGACAATAAGAAAAATGTAGAATCCTACAAAAGGTTGAATCCTACAGATTTCACTCCTGGTCGATTGGCAACTCCTGTGGTTACTGGTGGTTAAGGTTAGTGGGTTTTAATAAAACCAACCAGTCCTCCAACCTGAAAGACCATAGAGGTCGATTTTTTCAACCATCTGATACGACCTATAGGAGTGTTCCTGAAATAGTGGCCCTATGGCGGCAGGCATACCATACCTTGGTTGTCATGGTTGCAATAACCTCTTCTTCTACTACTTTCATCATTGTGGTTGCTATAATAACAGTCCTGGTTAGGTTCAGGAAAAGATGGTGATTTAGGTTAAAATAAGCACTTCCTCAACATTAGACGCTCTTTGTTGTCATGGTTACAATAATAACAATGAACGGTCATGGATAATAGAAACAACGCAAACTGCTACTGTCACATGGGAATCGAACACCGCTCTCCTGGGTCATATTCATCCATCCACCCCAACCTCCTCCTGACGTGGACTTTGTCGCTCTATAAACTACGTCACTGCACTTTTCCCTTTGCTCCTGTCATCATTACTACGACCACTAGATGTCGCCTAGCAACAAAACCTAACGATGGGTCATAATAACCTGGGGCTCAGAACTTCATAGCTTGTTAGGACTTGACTGGTGATCCGTTTCAGAGATGATAAATTCTTAAAACCTAAAAAACCTTATCACTCAACAACCAGGCAACTGACTGAGGATCTGAAAAAGAAGCTAACTGATGCCTACAATGCAGGGGAAGTTGTAAAAACACATCAAAAATCATCCAGCTTGAAATTCCCACTGTCTGAGATTTCATTAAGAAATGACAGTTAAGGGGAACTGTGGAAGTCAGGACGAGATCTGGAGGACCTGTCAGATAAAACTGTAAGTCTGCTGGACAGAGAGGAAAAGCAGAACCTCCATACGACTGCAAAGGAAATGCAGGAAAGTGTAGCTGACACAGGAGGGGAAAGTTTGGTCTGACACTGTCTGAACATCCTTATTGATAGTATGGATGACATGGAAATCAATCCTGAATTTCATTGGCAGACCTGTCAGAGGAACCATAGCACATCACTGTACCTACACTTCTCATAATAGCCTTTCAGATAATAGAGAGTCAGTATTCATTAAATTGCCATTAGTTTCAGCTCGAGACTGAATTTCATTCAGTTCAGGTATTTTTCCACAAAACAAGACAAGTTTGCTGTTCGGCTTTTCTTTGTTTGTCTTGCATGATAAAAATGACTCAGCCAATTATATATGAAATCATTTTGTTCAGCCAGTTCCTTGCTGACATGTGGGGCTGCAGAAAGAAATGTGGTCAGCTCAGTGCTTGCTTACTGAATTACTAACCTTGACTTTTGTGTTCTAAAACACAAGCTGATGTTCTATCTATTCATCTTCTGAAACAAATTACCCGTCAGCCTCAGCTGGTATTTGTGCAAATTAGCAAATGTTAACATGCTAACACACCTAACTGAGATGGTAACAGTGGCAAACATTGATGAAAACACTGATGAGGGTTCAGCTGTACGGAAACGACAACCTGTACCAGACATTTTAAAAACAGTTCATGTCAATAGTCAGAAAAATTACTGCACTAAAACTTATTGTCCATGTTTGCTCACCCAATACAACATAGCATAAAAGTCTCAAAAGTGAGTTCACAAAATAAATAAATTATGTAATACTGCCACACACATCTCTTACCTCATTCATATTCATAACATGATGATCCGGATGATACAGGTTGTCTGAGGCCATCATCTGGACAGTTGTTCGGCTTTTTTCACCACGATGACTATAGGTCGAAAAAGATTATGGACCTCAACTTTTATTGAATGGTTTGATTTTCAGCCTCACAGAGTGTTAACATGGATAAAGCATAGTGCAGCAAGTTTTCAGTCATCATGGCCACTAGTTGTTGCCTAACAACAAAATGTAACTATGTCCTGTTTTTTTTTTATAGTCTCAGTTTCAGAAAATGAAACCTTCCCCTTCATGCATCATTATACGAGTCACACTGATCACAAACGTTGCATCTGTATTACATGAGGGAAAAACAACGGCTACACTGGGAACATGAACCAAAGAGTGCCTCGGCTCTGCAGGTCAAGCCTAGTTATGGAGCAGAGAGTGGGGGGAATTAGCTGACCTCCCTCAGTGGCATGGCTGCACTGTTCAGCAGGAAGTGTGCAGAGGATGCAAGCAGGGACATACTGACTGAGCTGATTTGTTAATATAACCTCACACAGTAACACTAAATTAAAACTATTCCAGTGTCATATGAGACATTTTGATGATATGTATAAGCTGCAGAAAGAAAGTGATGTGAAGTACTACTACAGTATCTCTGCATATGGTCTGTTGTCACAGACAAGCCTTGTGCTCTCTGTGATAAGACAACCACTCTGAAGAGTAAACTAGCTATGTGGCTACTATTTACACCTAGAGCATATAGTCAAAAAATAAAATCTTGATTAGATGTTTTTCCCTAACTCCCCTGTCCTGGCAGACTGGCCTGCGCTGCCAGAATAATTTCACATGGAGCGACTGAGGCAATCTATCCTGGGTTCTGAAGGGAAATGCATTCAGCCCGACTGCATGTCTAATAGAAGCAGCCATGACACTATCGCTTATTAAGACAAATATGCTCCAGCGCCAGAGCAAAGGTGCACAGGAGCCTTAATGCAATGCCGTTATTAGAAGGAAAGAGAACTGAGCCACTTGCTCCACTTCACACCACCTCCAGTAAAGTTGCTCCCCTCTGATCTGAAGGGAATGGATATATCTGTCACTGTGCTGTGTACTGCTTGTTCTAAATCCTGCTAATTACTGTCTCGCACACTTCTGGCTGCCTGAAAAAGGGAGCAAACAAGAGAGGAATACAACTTTTGTAAAGCAGGTCTATTGTTAGACCAAAGGCCTCCAAGAGTCCTCCAGAGGCTGAAGCATTTAATACACTCCATAATACACAAGTGCTGGCCACAACTAACAACATCTTATGAGAATTAAGGGCCTGCTGTGCCATCATTTATAATAGTGTGGTTCAACTTTGTGCCATAGACCAATCGAAACCTGTCTTGACATTGCCAAGCTATGATTGAGTGGTATTCCATAGAGTCTGAATTGGAGATAGTGGTCAAATTGGCTGTGACACACGATCCGGTTTTATATAACCGTCCTCAGCTCCACGACGGATGTGGCAGCAGTCAGTAGAATTATATCATGAGTGAGCTGTGTTAGCAACCAAGCTAGTCTAACTTCAGTTTCAGGGATGTGCAGATGTATTTAGCCATGTGACTTCCTGGGTTTACCTGTAGACGCAGACATGCTTAAAATGTAGAGGAAAGGCCATGTGGCCACTTTACATTAAAAATGTTCATCTTCTCAGGAGCAACAATGAGCTCAGCAAATTTCATTGCATGCTGCTCTGTTTCTTAAAAAGTCGCATTTTGTAGGATTTTTCATTCAAATATCATTTTTCATTCAAATACAGAAAATATGGCTCGGGGTGAATTTTATTTATATTAGCACTAATTAGAGGGTATCAATGTCTGTGCTCACCATATCTGGCATGTTAGCATAGCACATAAACTAGCTAATTACCCAGCAAATGAATTAACTTCATTAAGCCTTTGAGCAAGACACCCAGATCCCCAGCTATTCCAACGAGTGGAAAATTAGGTATGATTATGGTTCTGTAGGATAGAAACCACCAAAACATGAGGATCATGTTCATCCTCTGGGAACAATGAACAGCCACAGAAAATGTAGAGGATAAATGGACATATTACAGCGGTCCCTCGGCCCCACTGCTACAGCAGAGGCTCATGATTCAGTATTAAATAAATGACATGCAAAAGATGATGATGGTATGTAAATGAACATTAAAACTGCATTAGGCAATGTTTCTTTTATGTAAAAAAAATCAGCCCAAATTTGCACAGATGAGTGTTCTCACTAATTGAGACATTCAGTTCATCCTTTCTTCACATAGCACATTCTGTCAGTGTTGTTAGCGTCAGGCGTGTGCAACAAATGATGAATTGAAACTCAAAAGTGAGCTGAGCTATTCAAGATCTCCTCTCTCACACCACATACTGTATGAACTAGAAGAAGGCATTTCATTTACTGACGTCGCCTCTTGATTTCAGAGCTCAAACTGACTCTCCTTTTGCTTTCTTTGAGATCCACCTGCTTGTGCTGTTGCCCCAAGCAGCTTTAATAGCGCTGTCATCATATTTTGTTTGTCATATCATTCAAAACTAGTTCAGATGCAGCAAAAAAGTAATATTCTTCTGAATATTGTCATACGTATTCTGTCTGTCTGTCTGTCTTTCTACTTCAATTTCCTCCTTCTCTGTTTCTGCTAGTTGAAGGCATTTCACTAAGAAATAAAGTGCGTCTGTATTTGATCGGCAGTGACTGACTGTGATTGGCAGAATGGAGGAAATTAAGCCATAGGGACTCTGTGTGTGTGTGTGTTTGTGGGGTGGGGGGTTAAGCTGAGAGAAAGACGGAAAGAGAGAATCTGTGAACAGATGAAACTTGAAGCCGCTGTTACTGGTCCATCACCTCAGACAGAAACTGATAGTTGAGGTTTTCATGAATGAAGTAAACTATAGTCCTCCAACCACCAGAAATTTGAGACTGTTCTCCAGTAAAAAACAAAAACAAAAAATAAGCTCACAGGTCGTCTGTCAGCAGGTCACTATGACCCATCGTTAGGTTTTGTTGCTAGGCGACATCTAGTGGTCGTAGTAATGGTGACAGGCGCAAAGGGAAAAGTGCGGTGACGTAGTTTAGTCCACGTGAGGGAATGACAACAAAGGTCGTCTAATGTGGAGGAAGAACTTATTTCAACCCAGGTCACCATCTTTTCCTAAACCTGACCAAGTTGTTTTAGTGCATAAACATAATAAAGCCATGACTGTTACTGTTGTAACCATGACAACCAAGGTCAGCTATGCCCGCCACTGTAGGGGTGCTATTTCAGGAATGTTTAAAAAAAAAAAAAAAAAAAAAAAAACCTATACGGGCATTCAGGTTGGCAGACTGGTTGAGAAATCTCAAGATCAGGACCTCCAGTTGTTTCCAGACTGACTTAAAGGTATTTACGTGCATTAGAAATCTAAGTCTAACTTTGTAGTTTGCTGATGGTGTTAAAGGTTGTATCAAATACACAATTTTTTAAACCTCGAACTCAAGCTCTTTAGTTGCTTTATATATGTGCACAGACCTCTCATGTATGTGGTCAAAAAGATTACAGGCTTCAGTGTGATGAATAATGCCTGTGCATGACTTGCCTTTCACATAGAGAGTGTTGAATCTATGAATAGTTTCTCTGCCGTGAGGCAAAGGTGTGACAGCAAATGTGTTTTGGAGATTAAACACTGTTTCTGTTTCTGTTGGAGACTTTCTCTAGCACTGACGTAGTGAGTCATCTCTCAGTGGGGTAAGCAGCAGCTGCAGGGTCGGACGACCACCGGAGGGATGTGGAGCACCTAGGCTGCCAAAGCCTCCGAACACCCCAATGGCCTTCAATGGGTTTTAAGTAGCCAGAGGTGCAACAATACGATGACTCATAACCAACAGATGTAAAAGGCTGGGCTAACAGAGGGCTGCTGATGCAACACTGTCAAGCTGATGCTTGCTGAGTCAAACCGGGGAGGGAGACATATCAATGGCAAGAAGAAGCAGCTCACAGACGAGACATGAGCTCACATATAATACAGTGGGAATCATGCAACAATTCTGCCTGACCCTCCCCCAAAAAGGCCACAGTCTATCCTCATGCATGATTCATAAGTGTTTCTTCTCTTTTATGCAGACGTAGCTGTTTCCAGAGAGCAAACATGTTGATGAGCAGGTCATTGTATGGCTAATCTCTGTAAAAGCCTGATTTAAGCACTTCATTTCCATTGTGCTGCCCTTTGTTTTGTTTCATTTGACAGGAATTCAACCCAACCCAATAGATATGAGATGATAGAGATAAGACAGTGCATGCAACATTAGCATAATGACCTCTTAATCCTTATCATTTTTATGTTTTTACTCATTAGATTTAGGTGACGGACTTTACACTTCATGTCCAAGGATAATTTATAATTGATTCAAGCCATCAAAGCTTAGAAAAGCATAAAATCGTTAACAATAGAGTGCTGCAGGAATGAATCCTAAAACTTGGAAATAAGTTTGGATTTTTTGCACCTTTGGTTCCCCTGTCCTGAGGTCGATGGGTTTGTTTGAATGAGTTTTGTTTATCTGCCTGAAAAAAGGCTCAAGACATTTTCACCTTTTAGTCTATGACATACCAGCCCAAAGGTCATCTGTGCAGCAGGTTATTATGAGCCATAGTTAGATTTTGTTGCTAGGCGACATCTAGTGGCTGTAGTAATGACGACAGGAGCAAAGGGCAAAGTGTGTTGACGTAGTTTCTAGAGCGACAAAATCCACGTCAGGAGGAGGTTGGGGTGGAAAATGGGTGAATTCATTATTGTACAACCAAGGTCCGGTACGTCTGCCACTGTAGGGGCACTATTTTAGGAGAGCCTCCTGTGGGTCGTATCAGACGGTTGAAAAAAATGACCTATATGGTTGTTCAGGTTGGAGGACTTAAAATACCCCACTTATGATTTTCTAAAAAGCTTTTACATGTTTTAAATATCATATCTGTGCATGTAACAATAGCAGCTCTAATACCGTAAGGTATTCATCAATTTGTATACTGTCATGAAAATGAAGCTCATAATTTATCAGTGCCATTAGCATTTCTTATGTGTGCTACAAGCTATCAAACACCATATTGTGTACCAGCACCAATTTATTATTCCATTAAGTTCCAAGGTACAAAAGTAATTCTTAAGAGAGTCATTCTTGAAACAGGCTTAAGTTATGTTCTGTATTCTACCTGAAATGCCTCATTATTATATCCAGCCTTTTCCACACAGACCATACACACAGTGTTTATGCTAAGCCCAACGAGGTAGTCTGTAGTAGTTGTAAACTACTGTGGAAAGTTGATTGTTAACTAAACTAGTTCAGACGATGCAATGTTATAGATTAAACTATATATAGTGATGGATCACCACAGTCACCCTTGTTTACCTACTGCATTTAAAGCAGCCAAATCTGCATCTCCACATGTTTGCAAACGGTTCACATTTGCTGTATCTTTTTTTGTTTGTGAAGCAGAATTGTGGCAAACACAAAAGATTCAGATAATGTGCAGACTCAGTGATTGTCACAATCAACCTTTTTCAATGGACGAGTGGCAGTGGGTGCACAAAATTACAACAAATTATGCACTGTCAGGGACACTGTCAGTGACAATAATAACTTTCTTTTTATATCATATTTCTTTACAAAGTTACAAAGTGCTTTTCAAGAACAAGTAAAACCAGATAAAAAGAAAAGTAAAAAGTACCTGAGTATAATAAAAAGAGTAGAACAGCATAAATAAATAAGAATAAAAATAAAGAGGCAATAAAATGTGTGAAAACAAAAATAGGGATAAAACAATATAAATACAGCATGTATCAGACATTTCCAAAGGCTAAGACAAAGAAATGTGTTTTAAGAAGAGATTTAAAAGAGGTTAAAGAGTGACAGTGTCTGATTTAATAATTCTGAGCTAGTAAAAACTAGATTGAACCACATGTTTGACTTTTGAATTTTTGGTTAGCTTCAAATGTTACCCCAAGATGCCTAGAGAGGTCACCAAGATTTGCACTGAGGGAGCTGATAGAATTTGGGAGGCCAAATAAAATTATTTCAGTTTTATCATTGTTGAGTTTGAAAGAATTGTGGGACATTCAAGATTTAATGTCTGAAAGGCAAGAGGTGAGATTCACAAGGCTGCTAGGATCTGTGCTCTTTAGAGGTATATACAACTGGGTGTCATCACCATAGAAATAATAAGAAAGGATAACATAGAATGATAAGACACGTCAAGGGAATAATGTGGTTTTACATTTAGTTAGAAAAATTGGAGAGAATAGAAACTAAATTCATGGGGGGAAAATGAAATATATATATATATATTAAAAAAAAATTAACTGAAGAACAACATGAACACAAATATCCACCCTCTGTCTATGAGTTTGGGCTAAATAACACACCTCTCTGTATAATGTAATACACCTCAACAGCACCACAAACTACATCCTCCAAAATGATCAAATGATCATTGAATCAGCTCCTGTTTAACAAGGAAACAAAATAAAAACTCGACATGAAGGAGAATTTATTTACAAGTCTGTTTTTACAGTTTTAGGTCTTACTTAAGTAGAGCTTCAGGATGTCACTACCACCATTGGTGAAATGAATGGGATTCAGTGGCTGCATGAAAAGTAAGAAAGAAAATGAAAATACGGAGAATATTCAGTGAGTGAGTTAACACATTCATCAAACACTCAGTGCTTAGAACAGGGTATTGTGATGTAGCCTAATTACACAGTCTCAGTTGAATGTGTCCCACACTGGAGCCTCATTTGCTCGGTGTGTTCCATTGGCCGACGCTAGGAGCTGTCCGCGGTGCTGAATGCGCGGCGGCGGCGGTGCTGCCCTGAAGAGGAGGCTCCGAGCGCAGAGCGCAGAGCGGGGCAGCGGCGGCAGCAGCAACAGCTCCACAGTCTCCAGCCTCCGGCCAGAGGAGTCGGCGCAGCCAGCCAGTCAGTCAGCCAGTCAGCCTGTACGGAACCTAAAAGCCCCTTGCCTCTGTGAATGAGTAGATTGAGACGGCTGAAGTCAGCGAGAGGAGCGCTCGGTGTGTGTGAGCACGGTGCTCGGCGGGGCTCAGTGTTTCAGTGTGGATCCCAAGGACGTCCACTGTACCAGCAGCTCCAGCAGCGTGGACCGGCGCAGAGCGGGATGAATGCGACCACAGATTATTTCCTCCTCCTCGTTCTGGCGGCAGCGCTGACGAAAACGGGCGCTAAAGGTAAGAATTGTCCAAAAAATATTCACACTCTGCTTTTTTTCTTTTCTTTTTTTCTTCTCCGCTGAATGAGAGTGTTCATAAGAGCTTCCCAGCCCTCGACCTCGCTGCTCCCGGGTGAGCGCTTTCTGTTGTGGGTTTTTGTCTTTTCGTCTTATTTTCGCCCGGGAATCTTTCCGTTTCCACCGTTCTCCTCTCTGTCCATGTGCTCTCACGGTTTTCTGGAAACACTCCTGAATGTGATGAACACATGAACACCTGCAGGACGCGGTATTTTGTGATATTTTAGGCTGGATTTTTCTCATTCCACTCAGATAGTGTAGCTATGCACAGCGTACATGCAGCATATAACCCCAAAGCCTGTTAAACTTAAAAGTCAAAACACATTAACAGAAGCTTCAGAAAGTATTCAGACCCTTCACTTTTCACACACTATATTGTATTGAAGCTTTATTTATAAACTGATAAAAACTGCAATTTATGCTCATCATTCTTCACTCAGTAACCCATAATGACAAAGTCAAATTACTTCTTTTTTCCATTTCTGCAAATTTATTAAAAATCAAGAACTGAAATCTCTGATATTCATAAGTATGCAGATGCTGCTTATGTTCTGAGTCTTAGGTGAGTCTTTGCTCACCTGGGTTTGGGCAGTTTATCACGTTTCTCCTGGTAGATCCTCTCAAACTTCGTCAGATTGGATGGGAAGTGTCTGGAAACTGCCTTCTATGGGGTTTAGATCTGGGCTTAGGCTGAGCCAGTGTTGTGGCTGGATTCATCCTTCCCTAAATTCTGACCAGACCTCGATCCGGCTCTTATTTCTTTTTCTCAAAAATGGTTTCCCTCTCGCTGCTCTACCATAAAACCCTGATTGATGGAGTGCTGCCTGTAGGGTTCTTGGTCACCTCCCTGACCAAGGCTCTTCTTTGCATGGCTTCTCAGTTTGACCTGAGGCTAACTTTGGGAAAACTCAAAGCTTTTGAAAAAGCTCTCTAAACTATGTCCAATTAGTTTGGAGGGTGGAGGGTCTGAACACTTTTCACATCAGAGATTTCAGTTTTTGATTTGTAATAATTTTGCAAAAAAATCTTAAAACACTCACTGCATCAGTAGAGATTATTAAGTGTGGATTAATGGGTAAAATGACAATTTTATCAATTTAAAATTAATTCTAAAACTCTGTAAAGTGTGCAGAAAGTGAAAGGGCCTGAATACTTTCTGAAGTCACTGTATGTAATGGAGAGCATCGTCTAATAATAGTTAAAACTTATCTAATTCCTCTTTAGTTTCATTATCCTTGCCTCAATTTGAATTTTCAAGAAAACTCAAGTAGGCAAACAGGCTGATAAAAATGTCATTTTCCAGCCTTGCAAAAAAAAAGTTGGAGTGCTCCAAATGAATTCAGCCTATCTCCTGGTCCTCTTGTCAAAGTAGTGGTATGGCTGATAGTGTTTTTGCAGCTTCCCTGCATTATTCATATCCCCTGACAAAATAGAGACGGCTACAAAACATGGCTGATGTTAGAGAGTTGTCTCCCTGGATAGTTGCAACGATTTGAACAACCACTCAATATTTTCTTCGTCCTTGCACTTTAAAATGAAGTCTCAGGGATTTGTCATTAAATCAACTCGCACACTGTATGGTTTATACATTAAAAATTATTATCCAAATATCATAGAGACGCCTCAGAGACACCTAGAGACATGAAAGAAACAGGTTATGTGATGACAAACTCCCGCTCTGTCAGTCATCTTTTAAATGGTTGTGTTTGCATAGACACACTGGACGACACAACCTCCATAATTCAGGTTTTGTTACTTGCACCTGTGTTTGTATAAATGTATTGAATGGCTTTGTGCATTAAAGTGCATTGTCTGGCATGCAGACATAGATGGATTGAAGTGTTTACTTATTTAGTCCAAATTCTTAAAGGTTCCATATATCTCATACGTTTTGATATTCATAAGAAGATATATTTTATAAAACCATCTCAGTGTAGTTTTACATCTCCTCTCTCAGGCTTCTCTCTGGAGATCTAGTAACAACAGGTTGGTGAGCCAATCAGAAGAGAGGATCTGAGCCTCTCCGCTGATTGGCTGAATGTTTTCTGAGTGACTGGATGAAAATATAGCAGATTTCAGGTAAACCCTCCAAACCAAATCCTGCAAGGCTGGATGGTGGGTCCAGGTGGGCGGGGCTTGGGGCATGGCTGAGGGCGGTGACTGCTTTGTTGTGACATCACAAAGTTGCAGAAGTCCTGACGGCTGGTTTTAAGGCTCAGTTTCTGAATACAGGCTGTGTGCATTTCTCTGTGGACTGAGGCTTTGATGCTTTCACAGTATTAATATTGAACCTAGACCTGCTTTACAATCAAACTAAACATAGAAATCTCACTTTATATAATATGGCAGCTTTAAAGTTTTGATGAGTTTTTTTTAAGTTGGGATGTATTTCAAATAGAGAATCAGTGAAATTATAAGGGGCGGTTGAACAGTTCTTTAATTACTTGTTGGTTTATGTCGAGACCAGGATGTGTTGCACAAATACAAACACAAGGTCATTGCTTGTTTTGTCCACTTCCAGTCTGTCGTATGTTCCCACAGTGAAAAAAGTACGTAGACTAAAACTGCTTTTGATTGCACAACACTGCTGATGTACATCATTGTTTCTCAATGCAATACTGATGAGAAATGGAGAAGCTACTCACAGCTGGTAAAAAATTAGAGAAAAGATGCAGATGGTGGTGGACAGTTTCAGAGAGATCTAAAAAAAACAAAAGAAAACATATTCAATCATTAGCCTTCTCTTTGTGAAGTGAAACTGGTGGTGGCTCGACCTTGACGATATGAGATATATGAGATAGGCGATAATATGCAGTATCTCAATACAGGGCTCCGCCAATATCGCGATTTATGATATAATCACGATGCTGCCACTAAACAGCAATTCAGTGTTCAAAGGTCGGACTTTTTTTACGTTCTGAAAAATTGGTGAAAAATACTGCGATATTATCAAGTGTAGTGGTGGCAGTCTGATTATCCCGTGGGATCATTTTCTGTTAGTTCAAATTAGAAAAAATGTTGATTTCTTGTAAACCACCTGTAAACCAGGACTCTTCATAGGTTAACACTGTATGTGGTGCTGAATACAGCTGGTATGTCGAGATACAAGCACAGTCAGTGAATAAATAAATGGAGCATTACATTTAGTTTGAGCTTTAGTTTTGTTCTTAAAGTTTAAAGTTTTTACAGTTTATTTTATGCTGTTATTAGGCACAGAGGGAGACAATAATCTTTTATCATTTTGTCAAAATTTGATCTAATTGGTAATTTAATCACTTTATCTTTTCACTTCCTGCACAAATTTTTCACATAAAATTCAAACTGTAATAAAGATTGTAACAAAGAGATAGAAAAACAAAACATGTTTTAAGAGGAAGAGGAGGAAGAAAAATCAGTGACACGTTCCCTTCATGAAGGATTTATAAGCTGTAACTAATAATGCTTCATAGCTCATTATGTTAATAAAAAAACCTTTGGGCTTGACATGTCTTGAAAGCCTCTTTGGCCTGTGGGTCAAGTTATTAATTATGGGTCTTAACCCAACAGCAAAAGTCAGGAAGATGTCTGTAAGTGTGTCTCTCCAGTCTGTTATAGTAGATGTTAAGCTGTTATTAAATGCATTTTTAGTCCTGATACCCTGCAACCCTTTTGCAGGTCAAAGATCAAACTGTCTCCCTGATGAACTAAAGAGCCAAAAAGACAATGCCATGTCATGCCATGGCAGATAAACGCCAGCCACGACTTGACAACCCTGAAATAGTTTCTATTCAAGAATAGATGCCATTATGTACTTTGTATTTTTTTTCTTCATTCCTCCTTTTCATACTGACCATTAAGAGATCTTCTCTAATGTGCTTCTAGTGTCAGTGATGGAGAACAAAATCCATTTGATGGAGAACAGACAGTGATGGAGAACAAAATCCATCCTCCAATCCATTTCTGAGCACATGTATGTTCCAAGAATCATCTGATGTGAGTATGAAGCTTCAGCAGCCTGGGTTATCTTCCAAAATGACTCTTTTGAGAATAAAATCCCACCATGGTGTAGGTTAATACCATCAACTGAATGGTTTATTAAAATATGATCTGTATCAACATTTAAATAAAAACTACACACAGTAACAGATCAAAGACTAAAAGAAAGTAAACTTTAGGAGAGATTTTTTTTTCACATCTGACATCAACATGTTTATATTCAGTCGTCTTTTTCCCTTGATTTCACATTTAAAACTAGCTCCTCCCTGACCAGCTACATCAGGAAAATACGGCTAATCCACTGATGCATCAGTATTAACAATCTAATGGTATAAAGCTGGTGATGTTAGGCAGCTACAACAGGTTTTTATTTTAAACCACTGTGGCTGCTGGTTAGTTTACTACCTGTAACTGGCGCCCTGGTGGTCACAAAGCTCCTGATGACTCGTCTGGTGACTACAAGGTCCTAAACATGTTCGCGTGAAGTTATGTGAGCTGTTCAGTTCAGTTTGCCTCCTTCCTGTCCATCAATAAATGTGATATTTGTTCATGACCTGAACCTCCAGATACTCTCCGCCCTTTTGACCAATCAAATGCTACCATCCCTAAATTGGTTGTCTTGGAAACGTAGCCTCTGGGATCCCACATCAGAATTATCTGATGACTTCACTCCCAACAGTACAAACTGAATATGGACGGCCTTGAAAACCCATCTTTGTGTTACTATACTTCCACCAGCAAGGAAACACAGTCTGTGGAAACACAAACAGACTTTTCCTGACATTGTAGCTATAAAACATTAATGAATGATGTATTAAGCAGTAGTGAACACATTAGTCACAAATTTTAAATCTTTTGTAAATGCTATATTATTGGAAAGTGTCTCCCAGTATATCTTATTTCTCTAAACCAAATAACAAACAAGCACGGCCGTCATCAGACCCCTCTGTGTTATAATATACATATGCATTATAATATTCTAAAGCTTCAAATCTGTCATTTTTCTCCATGTTTTGTGCGTCTACATTTGGCCTTCCCACTGTTCAGTGTCCATCCATCATCAGCACTGCTGAGATTAATCAGCTTTATTAGATGCTATTCTTGCTCTAATAGACAAATATCACCCAAGGCAAGTGATAATTCACATTAACAATGGCCAGCCTTCACCCTGCCCTCTGATTAGCCTGTAATCAGCAGTGCCAGGACCCTGCAGCCACTTTGTCTGGCTGCCACTTCCTGCTATGATACTGATTCGAAGCTCCTCACTGTTGCTGATGCACAAAACAGCGTCTTTTCTGAGAGCCTCACTCGCATCAAATAAACCCAGCATGAAATAAACATAGTGTCTTGTGGGTAGCAGAAAGGCAGAGTTTAAACAGACTGTGCTGTTTTTGGATAACTGCTGGCCTGGGGTGACTGTCATGTGGCCGACCTTGAACTCTGACCTCTGTGGAAGGTGGACAGCTTCCCTGCAGGGATCTGTAACATAAATTCAATAAATTTAGAAGGGGAGTCTGATGGTGCAGGGTTTGTCCTAGTTAAAACATACATATAAGCATCACCCAAATCATGCCATGGTGCAGTCCAATATTTCAAATAAATCTGGATTCACAGCTAATACATGATGGGGCCCTGTGGCAAAAAAGAAGGTATTGTACTGACCCCTTGTCCCAGCAGATCTAAATTATGTTTTGCCTTAAGACCCACAAAAACAAGCTGCCGTGCTGCCTGCTTGTTGGGAGTCACATAGTTTTTGATAATTTGATTAACCCTTTGAACCTGGTTGGAGCATTTGGAATAAAAAATGCGTCAATCTTTCTCAGGGCTGTCAGTCAAACCGGAACACACAGGTACTGTATCACACATGTACAGAAGGAATCGGCACGTCTTACCTCGATAGACAGAGGCTCCGATTTCTGACCCGCTCAGAAACTAACTGAAGAGGTGATCCTTGATAACCTCATTATATCATCAAGCTTAGATGTTTTTTTCAGTTTTCAGTGAAGCAAAAAGAAATTGCTAGTAGCTAAAAACATCCATTGTGCAGATTTTAAAATTTAAACTGTAATATAAAAAATGTGTAGACCCTTAACTAACTGACTGATTTCCAATCAACCAAGTAATGGAGCCCTTGTGGTCAAAGGTCAAAACATGTATGAAAGCATCAGGAATGATAGAATCCATGACAACAAGCTTTTTCATTCAACATTATCTATTCAATATTGCACCAACATTGTTCTTTCACATCGCAAATTTTACATTGCAACACCTTTTCCCTGATCTTTATAATACAGCTGTGATTTACAGTGTAATTCTGTAGTATGAATCATGTATCATGTAAAATATTGACAGTTAACAAATCTGAAGAATAATGGGGTTCATGTGTAATTAAAGAGTAAAAACAAGATATTACATCCTGTCTCCCTTAAAATACGCATTGTAGTTTCACCCATTAAAAACATATAGGAGAAAAAACAATATAAATGGGGGGAGGTCAGTTACACCCACCCTACAGATTCATTATCACATCTTGTACTTCATTGTATGATGTGATACAGGACGAGGTGTGACATACCCTTCTGAAGTGTATATGAAAGGTTTCTATTGTCATCTGAGAGAAAAACTATTACAAAGTGAAGTAGTAATATAACATATAGATAAAGGTTTAAACATTAAACATTAAACATGGATTAAATATGGCTCAGACCCCTTCACTATTTGCACACTTTATTCTGTTGTAGATTTATATTGATAAAATACAGTTTTGCCCATCAGTCTACTCTCAGTAATCCATACTGATGAAGTTAAAACATGTTTTTAGAAACTTACAAATCCATTAAAAGAAAAAGAAAACAAAAAAACCCTTAAATGTCTCATTGAAAAAGTATTCTGACTATTTGCTGTGTCACTGTGAACTGCAGTCAGGTGCTTCCTGTTTGCTTTAATTATCCTATAGAATATCTAGAATATGATTGGAGTCCACCTGTAACAAACTGAATTGATTGGACTTTGTTTAGAAAGGCACACGCCTGTGTATTTAAGGTCCCACAGCTCACAGTGCCTGTCAGAACAAAACCAAATCATTAAGTCCAGGGATTCTCTGTAGACGTCCGTGATAAAACTCTTGTGAGCCATAGATCAGTGCAAAACCATTTCTAAGCTTTGACCGTTCCCAGGGGCCCTGGGGCCAAAGAGAACCGTCAGGACTAGAAAATACTGGAAAGACCAGATAATGGTTGTAAATTTGTTGCCAACAAACAGTTTATTCATATTATTGAAGAACTGCACGAGTACTTTAACGCATGTCCAACAAAGGCACTTGTAAGCACTGTGGATGCATTAGCTACTAGTCTGACGAAGTGTGTCTGGTCTGCAGTTAATCAACCTGCAGACTGAGTCACTGCTGAGGTGACGATGTTGCCGTCTCAGCTTTGGACCGGTTTCAGATCGGGGCTCAGATCCATGAGTGATCAGCCCTGCTTCTCCTTAATGGTTTACCCTCACTGCTACACTCTCTGCTGATTGCTGCTCTGTTATTCATCAGCTCCCCTCTCTCTCTCTGGGTACAGTAGTCTGTGCTGTCTGACAGCAGGCACAGAGCGAGTTATGGTGGACCTGAAATAGCAGCTGTTTTGATGATGTCCCTGAGGTTTTGGGGTCAGGAATTCTGTCCTTTTCCCTTCAGATTACTGCCCAGATAAATACGTTGGCTCTGCCTGACCCGGAGCAAGCGATGCCCCCAGAGTCCCACCCCCAGGGTCTGCTTGCATTGCCACGGCCTGTCATCATTGTCAGCACTCCACCGGGAGAGCTGCCTTAAAACTAATGGCTGCTGCAAGGCTGACTGGGCTAAAGGGGCTTTATTTTAGGCCAACAACAGCAGCAGCTCAGTACGCCAAACACACACACACACACACACATCACAGCATTGACGTGGCTGTGGAAGGGTCTCTTCAGACCTGTCGAGAGGAATACAATCTTTAACAACCTAAACACACACATTGATTTGTTTGTGTGTTAAAATGCTGCCACCTTCCAAACTCGAAATCACTACGTGGTCATTTTTCTGGGAGGAAGGAGTTTGTTCTGGTGTGGGAGGTTAGTGACACACACATCACTCCAGGTGCGAGGATTTACTTAACACCAACCTCTGTCTTTTACTGAACTGTCAAAAAATACAACAGTTATGGGCCTGATTAACCCGCCTGGGGCCCAAAGGCAAAATTGAGCTGTGGGCCCCAACTGAACCCTGTTTCTCTCACTCTGTGCATTATTCAACTTATTTAAGTAAAATGACTTTAAACTACATTTAAGAAGCATTTCTTTACTTTGATGGTTTCTCGGCCAGTGGACCCTCCCCTTCCCCCCCGTTGACAGTCTTTGTGCTAACTAGGCTAAACTCATTCTTGTTTTTTTTGTATATTTGGGCTGAATTATAATATTGAATTGTGTATTTATTTTTGTTCTCGTGGCATTCGGCCGACCAGTTGTTGAAACTTGATCGCTCAGTCAGTCACTCAGGGACACTGATAGGGCTGGCCCCGCTGATGAGGTCCAGCCAAAAACATTCAGCTATTTTCATCACTGAAGGGCAGTCGGCCACTTGAGGGAACAAGTCTAATCTTAGAAACACTTCTTTTTATTAGCGTGTCATTTTTATGTTTTCAACATTATACCTGGGTGTGAGCTGTAGATCTGTGAGGGCCCCTTCAAAAGACTCTCTCTGTTTTGATTCAAGATGTAACTTGAAGTCCTCTTTTCCACGACTTCAGAGGATGATTTCCACACATTTTTTTTGCATCATCTTCCGATTAAAGTCACCATTGTGCCTCTCTTGCGATAAGCAACACTCTCTTCCTATCAGCCAACCCCCCCCACCCCAACACACACACACACACACACACACACACACACACACACACACGCACACCCGGACCCCACCCCCTTCATCATCCTTGCCACGGCAGAAAAAGCAATTTGTTCTCGGTGCCACTGATCTGATGCAATCAGCACTGCTTCACGCTCTTGAATGAGGAAAAGACAGCGGCAGAGGACACTGTGTTTAATTAAACGACGCACTTTTTGTGAATGTGACGATCATATAATTTGGGGTGGGGGGGTTGCGAGGTTGAATGTTTGACACCTGCTTTTCCGATTACAACTGATTAACCTATCCAAACCCGCCTGTTGCGCTCATCGAGGGCTATTCAGGGAGCCGGGGCACCGCTCCCCGTCTAATTGTCTCTGAGCCTTTTCCTCTTTGAAGCGCTCAGTTGGAAATAAGTGTTATCAAAATTCTGCCTTACTCCCTCTCCCAGGAAATTGGGGGGGGGGGGGTTCTTTACACACAGCTCCTGACACCTCCTGAAAGGAGATGAGGGGGCCTTTGGGGGGATGGAGTACTTTCATTTTCCCTTTTCTCTCCATCTAACCCCCCCCTCACCCCTTTGCATGACAGTCCCTCCGTAGAGCAGTGTGCTTGTGAAGTGTTCACCCCCATCTCTGTCAGTCACAGCCAGCTTCCTGAAGGGTGCGTTCATGTGCTTTACAATATCTCTGTCTCCTCCCCCCTGTTTGAGATTTCTGGTGACGCAGCCTCTCTGAGTTAAATTAGAGAAGATGCAAATGGGATGTGATGCGCTTTGAACTGCACCTGCTTTATGTGTCAGCGTCACATCCCGTATCCTGTCATCTCTGAACATCGGCTCTCCAGTGGATTGGTCTTTGAATAACGCGCCGTGATGCAAACAGTAGCAGAATGAGCTGAACGTCTCTCATTTGGTTCTAAATCTGACAATAGAACATTCTCTGAATCCAATTCTGCTCACAGATCACACTTAATTCCAGTTTAAGTCTCGGAATAATTCCCTGCTCCCCAGCTGCCGCATTAATACTTAACACGGCACTAATTGATGGCTGTCATGTTGCAGCTGTCACTCAACATCCCGCCCTGGGCAAACGCTGGATATTTCTTGCAAATCAATGGCTGGTCTGAGTTATGTTGGGGCCTGATGCTCAGCTCCTTCCCGCCGCCTGTTTCAGAATAATATCAATGAATCAAGCAGCTAGTGCGGCCTGTAACTGCCACAGACCGACACAGGCCAGTGAGGATGTGATGGACGGTGGTTCAGCAGGAGGTGACCAACAAAATATTCTCCATATATCAAATCATACACTCGATTTAATAACACTTCACTTCAACCCCCCTGCGTTTATTAAAGGATTTATTAAAGCTGCCAGTTAATCAGGTGCTGTTGTAGCTGCAACCTGAACCCAGAAGACCTAAGGTCTGTCTGTCTGTCTGTCTGTCTGTCTGTCTGCTGATCTGATTATTTACAGTCTCATTTTGTAGCATGCATCAGTTAATCACACTAAAAGTCTACAGCCACAGATGATTGCACTTCATTGTGAGGAGGGCATGACAATTTCATGACAATCCATCCAATAGCTGTAGAGAAATGTTTAGCCATGACCAAGAATTCAACAAAGTAGAAAAACCAGAGGATCAGAGAAGTCTGTGGCAGCTTGGTGTGTGCGTGGTGGCTGCAGAATGTCTTGGTTTTCATGTGAACAGGTTAGAGACGACGTTATTCACATGTCTGCAGGGATAAAATGAAGTGATGAGATTTTATATCCAAAAGGTCAAAGGTCAACTTCACTGTGACATCATAATGTTGTAACTCAGGAAGGGGAGATGGTGACCATATTTCCTGCAACTTGACTGGCTGGCAGAGGCAAACAACCAGGAGGCGGTGATTCTAGTTTACTTTTATCTTGATGCTGTAGTTTGCTGTTGTATTGTATTGATACATTTAAAGTATTTTGCTGAACCACATTCAAATCCATTCATAAAACAATCACACTGATACTGATGTTTGATAAGAGAAAGAAAAGAGTGCTTCAGAAGCTGCCTCAGCTCTCCATGGCTCTATATATATACACACTTTCAGTGACGGGGCAGACTGTCATCTGATCGGCTCCTCGCTGTCAAAACGTTACTTGGGGAAATAACAGCTCAGCACGCCGGCTTTGACAAGTCACGTTAGTAATCTGCATCAGCCGCCTCTTGTTTCCTCGACGATCTCTCATTTCCTCCTCTGTCAACATCTCTGTCAACATCTGCACCGTCTCGGCCTTATATTTAACCGCCCGCTGCACAGCCTCCAGGTCCGGCTCACTGATTCCGAGAGCGGCATCGATCCAGCAGCAGCAGCGCAGAACCGGTGTTTGTGCAGAGAAGACGGCCTGTCCGTTCTCCTTTCATTCACTGGCAGACTGTATACACCTGTCTAATTGGGGCTGGCGTCTGCTGTGCATACGGAGCCAAGGGTCTCTCCACAACGATTAGGGCTCCGACAGGCTTGGCTCTCTTTTACACTGCAGCTCTTTGGGTGAGGGAGGGGACGAGGGTCCATGGTTTGAACCTCACTGGGAGCAGTAGTAGTAAGTAAGTACCTCATAATGTGTGTGTATGTGTATGTACTGTTTATATAAATCCAAGTGTGTGACGAAGAGGAAGAGAGACAGAGCAGTAAAGTGTCAGTGAAGGCTGTGATTTTAATCCGTGTTTCATGTCCTCTTCTTTGGATCCGACCGAGCTCAGCTGAAGTGTTGCCAGGGAGGAGCCAGAATTTTGGTTGTGGAAGAAGATGCCAACAAATGAGAGAGAGACCACCACAGGACATTTCACAGATTGTGGTGTAGGCCTGAGTTGACTGCACCAGTATCTGGAACAGGATTCTGGTTGTAATGGCAGGTTGCTTGTTGTCTCTGATTCCTGTTGGTTTTGGTTTTGTTCTGCTGGAAAATGTCTCATGAAATTTGCTATAAAAATGGGAACACATGTCATCTGACTCAGTGGATGTAGACTGTGGGTATAAACCTGCCAGTGAGAGCCTTTTCCAGGTAGTGCAACCTGTACGCTGAAAACGGCAAGTGTTGATGAAGGTTTGGATCATGCAATCACACAGTCGACACACATCTTCGCTGTTCTTTGAAGCATTTTCTTTCAGGGAATAATGACAGTACTCGGCTCCCCACCTGTAAAAGTTCCACTCCATCACTGTTTTGAAGGAGCACTGCTGGGCTCAGCAGCACCCAAAACAAGTGTGACTGGTTTAAAGAAAATGCAAACAAGCAAACAAGTTTAAGATAATGGTTGCAGCCAAACCTCCACAGTGCTGTGGAGAGAGGTCTGGCTCTGTGAGACTAGAACACATGTCACATGTCTCAAGCGTTGGCTGGATCCTCTGAGTGTTTACCTGAAATCTGCTTTGTTTTTATTGGATCACTCAGAAAACAGTCAGCCAATCGGAAGAGGCACACTTAACACCACAAATATATCTTCTTATGGATATCAACACTTAAAATAAAACACAGGGAAAATTTGAAACATGGGACCTTTAAACTTAGTGAATAAATACCAATAATGTGCAAATTATCTCAATGAAAAGATTGAAAATGTGTGCATCATTAAATTATAAGTTCTAAATCTAAAATGGAGAGCGACCTGATACTCCATATTCTAAGATAAATGAGTTTTTACTGTAGCATTTGATAGAAGAATTTGAAGTTTCATGATTTTTCTTAAACATAAGCAAAGATAAATTTGTTAGCATTGAAAGAAACTGCCATGAAGGATTTTACATCCTCACTGTGAGTCACTGTAGTTAGAGAGCAGCTCTTTATCAGAAGCTGTTCAGCACTTTTGTTGAAAGTAGCAAAACTGCACAAGCTCCTGGAGTCAGTCATTTCTGAATCATGTAGCATTTGATGACAAACATTACTTGGTGGAAATAATAGCTCATGTAGTGTGTATGGACTTAATGAGTGTTTAACAGCTCCTGGAGGAAGACGTTGATGCAGATGGAGCAGAAGGAAAATGTTGCATCAATATGCAGCGTACACATTTGGTTGTGTTTCTACTGATCTAGTATAATGGATGTAACTGTAGATATTGATGTGTAGTCTGACAGCAGTCATATCAAGAAAAACACAACATCCATCCGAGACGGAGGAGCGCTCCGCCTGCTCGGCTCACATCACGTCAGATTAGGCAGAGACGAGCTGAGGATCTTTACAGTGTGACAGGAAGTTGTTTCTGGAGCTGATCCTCAACTTTCAGAGCTCAACACACAACAAAACGCCTCCATCAGTGTCGACCTCACAGGTTAGAGATGGACCGCTCATGATATTACTGTCAATAAGCTTATCATGCTCAGTGATACCGAGGGGGGCGGCAAAAAACAGGGTTTATAGGAAATCCAGTCCTTAATTTGGAGAAATACAATCGTCACAAGTAGAGTTGTTTCAGTTGAAGCGTCCAGTGTTGTGAACGTCAAAGTTATGTTCACTGCATAAACAGTGGTGACTGATCCAAGGCTTTGATGGACATGAAACTCGCATCCTGGTTGAATTACTGCTATAGAGTCTGCTTTAGGAAACATCTGGTCCATTGTTAGCCAATTAAAAACATTCTGCAGGGCTTCCCAGTGGCTCTCCTGGTAGAACACGTACCACGAAGGCTTGGACCTAATCAAGCGGCCCTGGTTCGAGTCTGACCTGTGGCCTCATCCTCCCCTCTCTCTCTCCCTGACTTTTCCATCTCTCTCTCTCTCTCTCTCCACTGTCTCTATTGAAATAAAAAATAACTTTAAAAAACATGATTTATATATTTAAAAAAAACAAAACATAATTATGTCTTTTCACCAGAACTTTACTGTTTTGCAAATTATTTGTCAGCCCACTTCCAGGACCAGGTTGGGAGCCACTTTATTAAGACACTTAATAAGTAGTGGTACAGTTACTATTATAATTATGTTGCCATTTTTTATTTCTTAGTCATTTCCATGATGTGTTACAGTTGTAAAGACAGTTAGTTTTTCTAATAATGTGTATTTTACCAGACATTTCCCATTGATTTGATTATTGTCGTTGAAGACAGACAGTGTGTAAAACAGTGAGGTGGCTGAGCAGAACTGAACTGTTGATTACAGCACAGTGTATGAGCGACGATGACATCTGTGAGGCCCAGGGGCTTGTTTCTCTCCTGTAATGGTCTCTTTAGTACAGTATGCGCTGCAGATGATCACAGCCATGCTGTTGCTTGTTAACACTATGCCAAGCCATTTGCTTTTTAACTGAGGATGATATGAAAGCTGAGACTCGCACAAGCTGCTGTTGCAAAACAATACCATATGAAAAGAGAAAAAGAAAACACATACACACATGAGCAGAACCTGGTTTCCTGCTCTCATTTTGCCACTTCAGCTGTTTCTTCACTTCACAGATATTAGAATGATTATTCATTCAGCAGCATGTGTCTGTGCAGACAGAGCTGGATGTGTTTGTGCTGTCAGATGATATTGTGAGCATTAATTCAGAGCCTTGGTGACGTCTGAAGTATTAGATGTTTTCATAATGGCAGGTTTCTCATTTAAAAACACAGCTCCTCATAAATTCAACGAGAAGAAGAAATGTATATTAATCACTTTCATGGAAATGAAGGATTGAGGGGTGGGGGGTGGGGGGGTGAGCTTTCCAGTCGAGTGCTGTGCATGTAATGAACGGACCAAGTAAAATGCCACTGACAGCACCCCCCCGGCTCTCATTCTTGCTATAATAAACATAAAAAACACGCAAATGCAGAGCAGAGACACAGAATCCCGTCAGAAGGAATCAGCTGCATCATTTTTTACCCTCAGAGTTGTCTGGCAGGCTGCAGAGCTGCACCTACAGCTCAACTAATCGCTGGCGAAAGCACAGCATCGCAAATCTGCTAAAGTAAGACAAATGCGAAGACTTTTGCATAGAATTTTCCTGAAAGCAGCTGGCAGTGTTGTGCAGCAGGGCAGTGAGACGGATGTGAACAACCCCATGAAAAAAATTGGCAGTGTTAGCCAGGCAGCATTCTTAAATAAGGCTTAATTACGTATCAAGGAGAAGCTGCTGGCTGTGGTGGGGGGGTACTGTGTTCTCTGGATGAGTGGAGAAAGTGAGGAAGACTCAGTTAGACTGCTGTGCTCCCCGTTAGTAACTGGCACCTGTTTCCATGAAGGCTGCTATTCAAAACTCCCACACTTGAAATAACAGGCTGGCACATTCCTCCCTGCGAGTTGACGTGAATTACACACTGTTTAAGCAACAGGAAGGAGGACAAAACATGGCTGCACTAAATAACTGTAGGAGGGAAAAGTGTGTCGGACAAAGTGTGTGTTACGGAAAAAAACAAAAAAAAAACAAAACAATTCGATATGTGCAAATATTCTGATAGTTACTGATAATTACTGGTGATCAGGATCTGTAGTATTACAGCACATCATGGTGGGCTGAGGAGGGTTTAACCGCCCCCTCCCACAGTTAAACTCTCCATGGTAACATGACTGTTTGAGTCATCCATGGAAAAAAATTGAACACAATAACAATTACAAATTATTGCCAAACAGTTTTTGAAATATGGTCATATGGGAAAGTGGAATTATAAATGTGTTACACTAAAGTTTCAGAACAAAACAGAAATATAGAAACAATGTAATTGATATTTTGAGAATTTTAATGATTAACTGAACCAAAAAGCTTCAAATACATCAAATCAATGCATCAAATAGATACAAACTGACTCCCTCAGTAAATCTAAGACCTGGGTTGTTCAGCAGGAATCCTAAGGTGTCAAATCTATCTAGTTTGACTGGGTAAAAATGAAGGAGCCACTTCATGGCCTTTACCATTGCTGTGCTTACAACTGTGAAATACACATTTCAAGACAAAGTTCCAATAATCTGCCTGCTTTGCCTGGTTAGTAATTATAATATTTAAAAATACACTATTTAGTATTAACTGAGTAATAAGTCAATTACTGCAACAAAAACTGATAATGTGTCATTAGTATTTGTAGTTAGGAATGTATTAATGTTAAGTTCACTGTTCTATATTGACCAAACTAACCTGTTTTGTATTTTTATGTTTATTTTTAGACAGTATGAAAATCACTTTGCAGACTTTTGCAGAAAAAACAATCCCAACTCAGAGTCCACTCACTTGCTTTTTTCAACAGCGTTTTACCACATCACAGTGTCTGCCGGGCTACGTTTCAGTTTGAACAAACTACTTGGTGAATCCATCACAGACAACACCACCTCAGATTTTTTACCTTCTTACTTTAACATTTCGGAGAAATTTGAGATTTTCATGTAAAATAATAAAAATTAAATTAAGTTAATTTCAAGAAATGTTATTTGTTCCAGAAGGAGACATTAAAAACACACAATAATACAATAAATACAATCCAAAAAACAAAAACCAAAAACCAAAAAAACAAATGCAAAACCAGTGTAAGACAAACTGTACACATTAAGAAAAACTGTGAGAAAAGTGCCGATGACATGAAAAACATTAGGTATGGTTTGCCTTGTTAAATGCTCTATAATAATCTTAAGCATATGTGATAAGTGGTAAATCACTGGAATGGTCTTTTAATGTAAACAGTTTGAAACAATGTTGTCGATGTAACAATTATGAATCATTGGATTTGAGGAAGTAAAATCTGAACATTAAAGCAGACACAAAACCAGAACACAAAGCTGTTCTTTGTCACATGAAAACGGCACAGTCCAGTCACGCTAACTCCTCTCACAAGTGTCGTCCTTGTAAATATGCCTGACAGCAGCCAAGAAAGCCATCATTACCACAAACAATGCAGCGAGGCCGACGCCGTGGATGAAAACGAGACAATTCCTTTCAGACGGCTGCGTTGCTTTTATACACCTACTCACTTGACTGCTGCTGCCCCCATCATGAGTTATTCTGTCTCATCCGTTCCACAGAGATAGTTGCTTTTCATAGATTGATTGAAAGCCTTATTCTCAAAGGAGCTGATGCTGTATGGCTGACAGCACTATAGCCAGTAATGGCTTCTGCACCACGCTGCAGATGGAAGGTGCTCTCGGTGTCATTCTTCTCAACCCCCACATGTGGCCCCCTACAAATTACACCAAGGATCAGTGCCACTGTCTACTATTCTTTTCCACTACGAAGTCAACCACTGAGGTATTTTTCCCCCTGGGCTTCTTTTCAGCTGATTCGCCATTGAAGTCTTCAATCATGAATTGGAGTACAAGGCCAATCATCACTTCATTTCTGAAAATTTCAGTGAAAAAGATGAATACAAGCCTCTTGCAGCACACAGTGATGCTCTGAATTCCTTGTTGCATTTTGTGACATGTTTACTTTTCCTCGTGTGGCACGGTGCGGGGAGGAAGGCACGCTCCCACAGCCTTGAAATGCATGTCAGCCAGGTGTCTCCTGGCGCCACCGCCTGTTTCTTTCTCCTCTTTCTTTAGTTTTCATGGTTCCTGTGGCAGGAAAACAGTTACATGGAAAGGTACAATGAAATATTTAACACCGTAGACCTGATTCTGTTAGTTTCAAAGTGAATGCAGAGAGCAGGGGGGAGGGAGTCCACAAAGGCAACAACAAGGTTACACTCAACTTATTTTTAATTGAACATTGTTCAAGATCTATATGTTTACATGTAAGTACAGTGTGTTAGAATATACCACACCTGTCATCTAGTTGGCTCTTCAGAGGGGGCTTTTGGGAAGATGTCAGTAGGTAAAGGACTAAACTACTTTGTACTGTGCAGTGTTTTAAATACAAATTAGACTCCAGACTTTTTCTGTATTCAAAATGTAGAACATATGCATCTGATGATGGCACCGTATGACCTGGCAATTAACAGCATGACATTCATTCACACATCCTCCAGCAAACGAGTGTTCTCCCTTGAATGCTTGTGTTTTTTTTTAAACATCAGTGTAGGCATTAGCAAATATCAAACCAAAATTACTTGACCTCCCATATGAAAATGTTCTTAAAGGGAACGTTCACGCTCAGTGTCTTGTCCTGGCCCCCCCCCAGAGTGAAATCTGATCAGATCTTTATGGGGAGTCTCCTGGTGTTTTCACAGAGAGCTAATGAACAAACGCACCCCCTGTGACACAGTGCTGACGTAACAGGAAGCAGAGAGACAATGGGAGGAGCCACGAGTAAACAATTGCTGCTAATCTGTTACACACTTCGACGATTTCATAACTTGGAATACTTTTGTGAAAAAAAACACTTTTATTTTCGTGCTGTTTGGACCCTTACGGACCAATGGATTGTAAATAATGGAGGACTGGGCAGAGAATACAGCCTCTGGACCGTCGAACAGGTAGAGAATCACCCCCTGGCTGTCATATCTGGTGCTGGTAGATATTAAAAAATCATATTTATGTGCTTATGGTTAGCGCAAAATGAACTGAATATTTGAATTCTAGAGACTCTAACGAGAACTAACGAGGTACAACATGCATACATTGACAAAGTTAAAGCACTAACTCCTTCAGAACCTGTTCAGAACCCGTTCAAAACACCTATAGAACCTTCAGAACCTTTGGAACTGGCCTGTGAACAGGGCAGCGGAGCTTCAGAGGTTATGGTTCCACCACAACACAACCGGCAGAACAGTTTAGTACAATATGAAAGTAGACTGAGTTGGACAGACACAGTTGGAGCGTAGGCGTGGGCCATTTAGCAGACCCAGATATTTAACTCATGAGTTGGTGGAGACCAAACCAGAGCTAAAACACAAAACATTCATCATGTGGCCACAAACAGGAGTCAAAACCAAACCAGTGCTCAGTACTTGTTTCCACTGCTCCCAGATCTGCCATTGCAGGTTCATGGTTCATGAAAGATGGAGGTCTTGGAATAACACAGACTCCTGTTGACTGGACTAAACCACTGTCTCTGTGTAGCTGTAGCCAAAGAGCCTTTGTTGCCTTAACCTGCAAACATGCAGGGTTCAGAACATAATTCAGGCGGCAACAATGTTGTCTTACAAAATGTTCATGCAAATACAAGTCAGTCAAAAAGGGGAACAGTAAATACATTTGAAAATGTAGGTAAAACATATAAAACAAACCTTAAAAAATGTTCAAGAATACTACCAGAAAACAGGCAAATATGTCATTCATAAATTGTTAATCACTGCTGTCTGCACAAAGGCCTTGAAATTGTTCTCTAAAGCACGGGCATCCTTAACCTTCATATTTTTTAACTATTAGAACACTGTACAAAAGGGTGACCTTCAAACAAGAGCATTTTTTAAATTCTGTTTCTGTTTTTTTCCTTCAAGAAAGAAAAGAAAACATATTAACGCAGCATTTTAATAAATTGATTAATCCCATTCCTGTCATTGGCAGTGATGAAGAGACTTTTGGGAGGCCTTCAAATAGGAAAAAAAATGTAAGATTAAACTACCTGGTTTATCCAGTTTTTATTTGCAGGAGGGAGTTCAGTAACTTTCTAGACTCATTGTTGAGAAGATCGTGTTTAAAATACAGAAAGTACACATGTACACACAATGTATGATCTTGTAATTTGAGATAAAAGTACTAATTGTACAAAAGGGGTAGAATATGTAAGGACAATTATGATCAGTTCAATCACAGCTACTTGAAGGAATAATGTGATTTGTTGCTGCTTGGGCTTAATTTTTGTAACTCTGCTCATCGGTTCTGATCAGTTTTGATAACATGCTGTGGAAATGCAGTGGAAATATACTATGGAGACATGGTAGAAAGCACTGGTATATCCCTTGGTATATACTTTGCTCTTAGATTTGGACAGAGTCAGACAGAAACAGCCAGAAAACCCCAGTTAATAACAGTGTAGCCTGCAGAATTCAATCCATTGTCACAAGGGTTGTATGTGGGGGTGATAGTCAGCATAGTGGACTTGTTAACTGGCCTTGTATGGGCTACTTTGAGACTCCCATCCACTTCCTTCACCCTATTCCTTGCAGCGTGACCTTCCCACCTTTCTCAGGTGTCTCAATGGGGGCAAATCTCCAAGGAAAGGCAATTTAGAACAGCATTAACTGCAGCCCGACCTCTGACCCCACAGTACAGCTCTAAGCTTCTGACAGAACAGCCACACTCACGTGGTCAGCTGGAGTAAAGGAAAGCACGCTGAAACACCTGCAAACACACACGCACACACGCACACACACACACACACACACACACACACACACACACCACCCCGGGAATCCTTCACCTACCGACCTCTTACAGAAAAGGGGATTATCACAGGCTGTGCTGTGAATGCTAGAATTCCTTGTTGACCTTGCAGCAAAACTGCATTGTGGTTGAGATACACTGATAATGACCAATAGCTGTTCTGCTGCTGAAGCCTGTTCGATGTTCCAAGTCCATTTATTGTTTTTAAGTTATCTTTTCACGACTGTCAGAATAATGACCTGCAGATAAATGCTGTGGTTTCAGTTAAGACGTGTGTACTCATCAGTGACTGATCAGTGACGTCCGGTAGGTTTGTCTTACAGAGAGCCTGTGGCTGAAGCTAGAATGGAGGTGGGCTGATTATTAGTGTGTTAACTTTCCTTGCATTTGCTTTGATTTACCAATATTAAGTATGGATCAAAGGTGCAGCATCAGGAGAGGCAAGCCAGGCAAATGTCTGGGGGAAAATCGGTCCCCCAGTGGCCCCTCATATTGGCACATTTTGCAATGACCGCTATAAACCCCCTTAAACCTCCCATAAAGACACTATACAGTGCACTGTTGTGATAATGTGTGCTGTAGCTAGTGAAGTGTTCAGGGGACATCTGTAAATTGTAGGTTATAGCGTCTACCTAAAGTGTGCATGTGAGGCATTTACAGACATTTGTAAGTTGCAGTGTCTGTTAATAGTGTGCGAGTTGCGGACGGGTTTTGGGTTCTACGTTCTGGGGGGACCAGGAACAGGCAGAGAGGAGGAAAAATAACAGCCTCTGGCAAGAAATTGAGTTGTGGTGTGAAGAGAACAAACAGAAACTGGGCAGGTGTCATGATGAGTAACGGCTTCTTTGTTTCATAATAATGTAAAGTTTGCTGTCACATATCAGGCTGTATCAGAACTAGCCGGCTGCTTCTGGCAAGATGATTGATACTGACCCACGACAAACACTAATTTTCCAATTAATAACCAGCTTGCTAGGTCTGACATATCTTATATTGTAAGATGTAACTTCAGCCTGTGGTTCTGGTGGACTGGACATTAGAGGGGGGCGGAGATGAGAGAGGCATTGTTCCCTGCATGCTGCGTTCTTCACCTGCACAAAACGCAGCCAGGCATGAAAGATGGTGCCTGTCCTTTCTGTGTAGGTAAACAGTGGACTCGCTGTTGTGACAGGCTATAATTTTACCAGCCTGCACAAACACAACAATTCACCACGATGGAGTGGAGAAATGCAAAGACAAAATAAAAAGAAAAATTGACTGTATGACAAGTACTCAGGGCTCTGTTTTCCTGAATCAGTGCAGTCAAGTGCACCTGGCTGAGTGTGTTGAGGGTCAAATGCACTTGTGGTAGTTTTGTGGCACGTCTCACCTCGTGCATCTGCAGCACACTTGGATATGGTCTGGGATCAGATAAACCTCATAGTTGGGTATGTTAGAGGCTTTTTATTTTTATTTTTTTGATGATTTTTTTGCGAGTTTTTCCTTTGAGGAAAACTCAACAACCTGCTGTTGGGAAAACCTTTCCCTCAGAGGTGAGGAGAAAAAAAATGCCAAATGAAATGAAAAGAGTAAGTCAATGGTTTAAGAATTTCCCTGCCTTCCACAGCAATTAAAAGGATTTTTGTATTTGTGTGTTGTTGTATTACATGTGGTAAACTTTAATCTTTGCATTGCTGAGCACAGCCTGATGCAAAATGAGCATAAAACCTCAACCTGGAACAAAATACCTCCCAAGGAGGGTTGAGCAGAACAATAACTGTTTTCATACTCAGCCTTTATGAAGCAGCAATTAGCTTGTTTCTCATGCCTCACTGACCTCACACTGAACCCATTGAGGTCCGTCTGTCGAAACCCCCATTAGTTTCCCATTAAAATGTCATTAGAGCCAAGCCACTGATCTGTCTCACCTGGGTCACTATCGCTTATCATTTGCCATAAAAGAAGAATCTGGAAAAAATACTGTGTTACTGTTGATGTCATTATTGAGGACCAGAGAATACAGCTCATACAGAATCATGAGCTGTATTTAAGAGATGTTTAGAAAACAGGACAAGTCACAGTACAATAAAGGAAAAAAAGCAGAACCAAACCACCACCAAATGTAATATTAGCAGTGTATTTATTGTGCACATAATACATTTCCAGCAGTTATGTAAATAAAGCAGTTATATGAGCAAATGACGATAAACTAGTAACTAGAGCTTGTTCCTTTGTCCTTAGGAGCAAAGCTGATCATCTGTAGTGTTTATTCTGGACAAGTGAATCCACACTGTAGCACCTCGGGTTGCAGACTGGTTCATGAGGGAATGAAAGGATGAATGGTTGCTTGTTCAACACAAAACTTTGAAGTGAGCAGCAACATCAAGTTCAATTCAGCGTCATCTGCACAGAGAAGCTACACAACAGGGTTCATATGGTCAAGTATCTTATATTCAGTTAAAGGACAACTGCTGCATTTTTCACCAGCTGCAGAAAAGAATACATGAATAAAGGAAAACAGCAGTCTTGAAGCACAGATCAAAGCTTAATGAGGAAGAATACCTCTGAGCACTAAGAACAGCAGAGGACCTAGAGTACGACCCTGAGGAACACCAAGCACCAGTGGACAATTACAACCTGAACACTCATTTGCTCTTTGCATTTTGCGTTTGGCTTTTTATGATGTGGTAGATGTTGTGTGCACTGACAGTGTAGAGCCACCAACCAACCAAGCCATCAAAACCGTTAAAAGTTATCACTGCTAATACTAATAACATTGTCACTAGTATTGTGATATTTCCGGCTATATGCAGTATTTTTCACAATATTGAAAAAATGTATTCATTACTATTATTAATTTTTCTTTCTTTATTTATTAATTTTTTGCACAGTCTGCGCTATGGCCTGTGTCCCTACTTTTAGTGGCAGCCTTGCTTTTATCTGCAACATAAAATACAAAAAAAAAAATTTAAAAAAATATCAAATATACATTTTTGGATATTTCCCAAGTCTCATCACCAACATGCACATATTAATATTGCACATATTATTTAGATAAATAAATGCAGACTGTTTGATACCAACAACTTGCTTTGAAATGGCTTCTTTAAATGTTTGCAACATGTGCACATCACTGGGCATGAAATTACTGGACAGATTGGCAGAACAGATTTCAAGCTCAGGAAGAGACAAGGACAGGACCCTAACTGTCCTACGTTCTTGGGGAAAAGTGGCTGAGAAACACATGCGTTTAAAGGAATGCCAAGTGTAACATATGCAAATTGTTATCGCTGCTGCATTCGTTTGCATTAGTTTGTTCATATAAAACCTTAACTGACCTTTAGCATAACAAGAAACTATTTCTGTCTTCCTGTTTTCTCCACTTTTACTATGCAGGTTTCTGCAAGTGCGTGTCTCCTGTGTGAAGAAATTCATTATCGGAGATTATTCATGTCACGTACAGCATTAATTAACCATGCATTGTTTTTGTGTGAGTAATGCATTTAAATATGTATTACAAATGTGTTGTATTAGGCTAAGTGTGCTGGCGCTCTGAACAGCTCTCCTCTGTATCAAGCAGCAGCATCTGTAGAGCGCGGCGCTCCTTTGAACGCAGATCATTCTAATGCTCGTATTCTCATCGTGTTTGAACAATATCTCTCAGACTGATGTGCTGAGCTATGAGCCTGATACCAGGGCTGACAGTGTGTGACTGCTGTATGTGCTGTGTGTTTTAAGAATAGTTTGAAGTGTTATTGCTGGGAAAGAGTGGAGCATTACAGAGATGGAGTGCAGAGGTTTCACTATTTACAAGTCAGAGTCTTGGTAGATGAGGGTACGCTGTGTTTAAAATTCATATTTCCAAATGAAGTCCGGAAAAGGGATTTTATCTCTCGCTTTTGTCATTACTAATAAGACCTGCTCCCTTATCTAGGTTAAGTTCAGTTGACTCGAAAAGGAGGACAAAACTGCTGAGGTCAAAGGTCATTTCATTTTCACAGCAGAGGTAAACAGTCAGCCATACTGAACGTGTTTTTTTTTTTGTCTTGTCTTCGCCTCTCAAATTGTGTTTTTGGAGCAAATTGTAGGTCAGCTCATGTTTTTTACATGAACTAAAGCAAGAATAAATTCCAGACATACAGTGTGAAGAATCAAAAAGGGCAAAGGAGTAAAACAAGAACACATTTTGGGTTGATACTTAAAGAATAAAAGTCAATCCGCCACTTTATGATTCTGAAAATGTCAGCTGGATCAGACCGAGTGAGTGTAATTGTGCTTTAATGCAGAGTTGTTAGCCAACACGGGGGTTTGTTTATGCAGGATCACAGATGTTAATCAGCACGGTCTTGATTATGATTAGTGGGGCTAGGGGTATTGCCACCACAATCACCATTAGACATTTGCTTTATCATCACCGAGAGGCTTCAAATAGCTTTTCTGCAGGATGCTGTGGGAAAACATCATCAGCCCTGATGGACGAGGAGATTTAACGAGCCCCACAGCAAAAAGGCTGCATCGAGAGCTACAACATTACAGCTGCAAAAACACTAACTCTATCAACATCCTGAATATCTTTTATAGTCAGCACCATCCAGACTTTTATTTCCCTCCAGATTTGAATTGGAGTCCATAATGGCTGGAAGCAGTGGATATAAATTAAACAGACTCTTCCTGGAGATGTCTTCTTTGCTCATATTAATAGCAGGGAGACCTCTCTTTGCTCCAGGCTGTTATACTCTTGTCTGCTTCACATTCATTTGAGAGCTTCTTTTCTTAGCTCACACATACTGTACGGCCCTATTGATTGGTCGAGTCAAACGTATTAGCGCTGATGGATTGCTGTCTTAGTGCTCCACCCGTCACTGGAAACGAGCTGGGTGTCAGCTGGAGAGCGGGGGAGAGGCTGCGGCATCAGCGCTACTTGGGTCACCTCTGGTTGACTCGGAGCGACCTTGACTCCAAGGACGTTTGAGTTTGAGAGAAATCTGGGCGGGAAGCGCGCTGAAATACTCTGCTGATGCTGAATGAAACAGAATGAAACGCACAAGAGAAATGAACAAGTACTCAAATATCATTTACAAATGAAAATGCTGTTGTGACTTGTCTTGTATATGCCAACATCAGTCACTTTGTCAGCTGGTCGTCATAATGTTTTGGCTCACTGGCTCAAAATATTAAAGCTGTTAATTAATTTTGTCGATAATTGAGATATCACAGTTGATGGTTACAGGTATATGTGATGAATTACTGGTATGGACACAGCCATGTGTAGTGACAGATACTGTGCCCTGTTGTACTGTAGAACCTTGCCAATTAGTGAAATTGCCATGTGTTGATTTTTTTTTTAATTGAAGCACTGGTGGACTTGGCAGGAGCATTAATATGCAAATGGTTGATTAAGAGCAGGTCTACATTAATTCATAACTAACTGTAATGAGGAGCCATGCATAGATGCAGCTTTATAAGTCTGACTAAAAGAGTGTACAGTGCATTTTAGTTGTTCAGCTACACACCTACACTACATCTGGCCCCCAGGTGGAGTTCTGTCTTTATCTGTACTCAGTTTGGGTTTTAACTGAAGAAAATGATGTTAAACATTTTCATCTGTTTCATCAGAGTCGCTTCCTTTTCCCACCATTTCTTTCAGCCCGTCACATGACCACACTCAAAGCATGATCACACTATAACATTTTAAACATTTATAGCGTTTTTTAAAATTTGTTGGGCCAGATTTAGTCCTTAAAAAGGTGTTGCAAGGTTTCTATGGCGAACTGAGCAAACTGTCTACCTGTTGTGTCAGTAAACCTTAGGGTTGTTGAAAACTTCAGTTAGGATGATGTACGCCACTACAGCAATGCTGATTTTATTTGTGTGGAGGATGTTACCTGGTAAACAGGTGTAAACGAATATGGATGCATTGTTTGGATATGCACAGATACAAAATCATCCTCAGACCTGTCTGCCAGTTACAAACCTAATAGTGTGACTCTGTTAATTAGCAGAGCTCACTCTTTACAGTGACGTCTCTGATGTCCACCAAGGACAGACGTCCATAAATCCTCCACATCAGACTCAGACTTTTCCTTCAGTATTAATCCAGGTGATTGTTGTCTGAATAGTGGGAACAGGAACAGCTTACAAAAACACAAAGCAAATGCAATACGGTGCAGTGACTTGTATTTTTCCACGAAACACTACTTGCAGAGTATATAAATCAGTGCAGAGTATATAAATCATGGCCCCCTCTGGTAAAATCCAAAGATAAATAGAGATACAGACACAGATGACAGGAAACAGACTTGTGTTTGAGGTGTTAGTCATTTGATCCTGTTTAATTAAAACTTATACTGAATATTTAATGAGAAAAAACAAAGTCAACTCCAAATTCAATTCTAACACTCTCAAGACAGTTGTGAGTCCCTCCTCAAAACCCCGTTGTATGCTGGGAGAACAAACTCATACACAACATGACCTTGATGCCAGGTCGCTGGCTCTGAGGTTGTGAGTCTCTTGATCCTCTGTTTAATCTGTGGCTGTGTGATGATGTGTTTTGGCAAACGATTGTAGTCTGTGTGCTCTGATGACTTAAGAACTACCAGTGTGTGAAATTTGCTGTGTGCCTTGTGTTACATTTCCTACATCGTTATAAGATTTAAAACTGTTCTGCTGTCTCTCAGGCATTATGTGTGTGTGTGTGTGTGTGTGTGTGTGTGGCTGCACACATTTTATCTGTGGGTGTAAGCAGGAGGAGAGGCTATCAGCCTCATTCCTAATGTCTCTGAGGTTTATTAATCCAAATAGGAGGCGTCTTACGTCAAGCCATTACTCAGCTGGCTCTCAGGAAGCTTTCCATTAGGACGGTAAAATCCCCTCTTGGCCCTCGGCTGACATATTGGTTCAGTCTACTCTCTCAAGGTCACACAATTTCAATTGGCCTCCAGAGAGACTGTGTGACAGCTGCAGTCTCTCTGGAGGCCTCAGAGACTGACTGAGTGACACTAAGGCTGGGGTGAAGGAGACGGTTATATCAGGTGTTCATCCATCACCCCAGGGCTGCTGTACGGAAGCCCTGAGAGGCAAGTGAGAAAAAGAACTTCTGGTGATTGCTTTTGTAGGCCTGATCTCTCCTGTGTTTATGACTTAAGAACAGGTAAAAAGATTCCACTTGTGAAAACAAGTAATGAAAAAAAAAAGGTGAAAAAAAAACTTTCCTGGTAAAACTTTTTTGCTACAAAATTAAAAAGTTTTCACAGATGAAATATCTAAATTAAGGAACATAAGAAAAGTTTTTTCTTATGCTCTCAGGGTTTCCGTACTTTTCTGTCCCACATACTCAACAAGTGGTGGCGTCAGGGCCACAGCACCAGTGTATTGACTGTTCACATGTCTCAGACTGGACCGCTGTCAGATGTGTGTTACATTAATATGCTTCCCTTAAAATATCTTTGGCCAAACATACACTACATTGGTTTATAAACATAATGTCTTGGGTTGTGTTCTTCCAAACGACACTGCACATACACGACATGTGTGTAAAAGCAGCTGATCAGAGGAACACAGTCTGACAGGATGCATGTTGTACTGGAGACTTCAGCAGTGTATCGTTGTTGGTCTTTCAGGTTGTTTAACGCAGCATTAGTGAGAAATGCTGCGGGAGCGTCCTGTGCTCTGTGTGGAGAGTAAATGTTGGAGCGCCAAGGTGTCAGACGTGTTTTATTCCAGGTCGGGTTTTGTTTGACACTTGAAACAAAAACCTCCCAGATCAGAGCTGGTATAATCCTACCTACTGGTCCATCATAAAAGCAGCTGAGTTAACCTCTGACCTCAGATGCAGGGGACTTGTATCAGCACTGACAGCACAGCAGATACAGCAGATATATAGCAGCGCTAGTAAATATAATACGACATGTAGCCACATTTCTGCAGAGCTTCATTTACTGTCTTGGTGCTTGACTGAGTGGGAGGCCAGTGTGTATGTGAAGATTACTTCCACTGTCAGCACAGAGAAAATCAGGTAGAATTCTGCTATTTTAGCCCATTAAAACAAGAGTGCATTGAAATCCAACATCATTTGTTGTGTTGTTTTCTCTTCCTCTCTGGACACTGCTGCTGTAGTTTGTGTGTGTGTTCTCTGACACAGACTATAAATTATTTTTCTATCCTTATATTGTGTTAGCTGGAGAACCAGGGCCAGTGAGAAGGAAAAAAGTCATCTAATGAGAATAAAGTTGCAATTGTTGAGTAAATAAAAAGTGGAATAATTCCAGAATAAAAAAAAAGTCATTCTGTTTGAGAATGAAGTGGTGATACTGACTCATTCAATTTGCAGCATTTTACAGAGTGAGGTCAAAACCTTACAATATTATACAGAGAAACTCAACAGTTGACACAATGAGCAGAAAAAACTGTAGATGTTTATCTTTTCTAAATCTTGTCTTTTTTGTTTTTTGTTTTTTGATTGCATTGATTGATTAAAAAAAAAAAGTATTTTCTATTTTGCATTTTTTCACAGTCTGTCCTGCTGCTGAATCTGACCCTCATTTCACTGCTTTGCTTAATGTACAATGCGCCTTGGTACGTGATAAATGAAAGTAGAGACTCTGGCTATATTTGGCCTGGACTGTATGGTGATATTACATTTTGCATATTGTCCAAGCCAATATGAAAAATTTGAAAATATACTCTTGTTCCCAGAGGTGAACAATTTTTGCAATCAGCATAATTTTCAGGGGAAATTCATGCGAGGAAATGTTATTTAGGTTTTTTTTGGCCAATAATTTGCAAACCAATCGAAATGGAAATACTTACTGGACAGTCAGGGACATGTTGAGATGTTGAAAATACAGACAGTGTTGCTGACAGTTAGATTCAAGAGCTGACTCAAACCTTCAGCTTTGGGGGGCTTTAATGTGTCTGAGTCCAGATACATTTACTCACTATTCCTGCATGCCATCGACTTTTTTGTATATTCTGAAAAGATACATATCGCCCACTTCGCTCTGGTTTCAGTCTGAACTGGGTGCCATCACTCATTGATGATGGTCTTATCATTAAACTAGATTTATTTAAGCTGGTCCTGGTTTGTACCATATTAATCTTTTGCAGTGGGAGCTTCATTATCTTCCCCACCATACAGAAAAAAAAATGCAATTATCAGTTTTGTTCGATTCATTTCAGTGAGTCATTCCTCAAACTGCTTCACTATTAAGTCCTCATCACTGGAGTGTAGCCTGAAAGGCCAGATGCAGACCGCATCTTGTGATTTAATGGAGCAAAAATTTGAGTGAAGGGGGGGGCTCTACCTCTCCCTGAAGATTTTGGTTCAATATTGCTTTAGGGAATACTGGTCAGCCCAGATCCCTGCGGGTCCTCTGGGGCGCTCCCAGCAAATAGGCTGGGCTAGATTAATGATCTTTAAAGCTGATCTTCGACTTGTGGCAGTGTTTGACTTTTTGAGCGGAGTGTGACCGGTGGACTCTCCCCTGAGACCTTCAGCCAGCTCAGTGCACCCTTTAATTAAAGGGAGTCATTGCACAGTGGACGGATCCAGAGGGCTTTACTTAATACCTTAAACACAGCTCAATAATACCAGCTGGATTTCAAACAGAGCTCCGGATATGGCTCAATGGAAAGTCTGCAGGTGAGACAAACATGGATGTTGCACCAGTGCTGTTGTAAACTGCACATTTTCCTCTTTAGATTTAAACATGTAAAAATGTGACTTTTAGTTGTTGAGATGTGAACTCACAGTCCTGCACGTCTATGTGAATATATATAAATTATTTATATAATTTTGTATTTGAAGCATATTAATTATTCTTAGGACATTATTATTATCATATTGCTTGTAAATTGTTCAAATTAATTGCTAGCATGTCATGTTGCTACGACTGTCTCTCTGTTAAAGCCTGTTTGGATTGACCACCTAATGTATCTGACCTAGCTAACCTGAGGTCTGTTGAAATAAGGTCTTGCTGAGCTCGGGTTCTCATCAGATTTGTCTCTGTTTGAAAATGAATGAATGCACACCATGTTCGTGTAGGTTTTACCATGGGTCTGTTTCAGATCAGACAACCTGGGGGCTCTTGTTCTACAGGACAGTCTCGATGGTGGCATCACATCATGTTTATTTGTGTTGGGTATGAAGATTCATTGTCTTTGTCAAGTTTACGTGGGTTGTTTTGGGAAACAATGACAAACAGCCAGTTAATTATTGAGGTTGGATGACTGTTTCTCCCCGGCCCTCAGAAACCCCTGGACTGATTGTGCTCTGGTGTGTAAACCTCGGCCACATTTCAATCAAGTGACACGATGATTGCTACTGCAGAAGCTATTTTCCCCAGACGTGTGCTGGAGATCCAGCGGTTGACTGAAAGCTTTGGTCAGTGGCTTGTGACAGGCCGAGGGAACGAGGGTTAGTCTGCTGCAGCACGGTGAGAGAGCCATAACACAGCAGCCCCTCCAGAAGAAGCTCGCTCTTTTAATCCCAGTGCAACAAGGAAATGCCAGCATACATACAGAGCTTTGATCTGAGCTGCCCGCTCCGAAGACAGTCGAGACATTCTCCAAATCCCTGCAACATTACCCTTTAGCCAGCATAATCCTATATGTGTATACGCTCATGAACATAGGTTCCAATATGGCCTCTCAGATATCCTTTGCCTGCTCCCATATCTGTTTGTGTATATGTTCTGATTGTATTTAAGGTGAGATTTAATCCTTTTTAATGGAGATTTGTGGAAAATGCTTGAAGGGACTGACCCCCTGCCCCCCTCCTGACTCATGCAGCTTGGATGATAATCATGTGACCTCATTCACCCCTCATTCACCAGCAGTGCTGTTTAAATAGACCCTGGTTTACATATAGGGTGCCTGATCTAAATTGTCTCCAGGTCTGGAATCTGCTCACAACATTCTGCCAAATTCTCCATCTGTGCCTTGTTAATAATAAAGATGCTCTTGATACTACAAGCGTTGCTGGAGTTTTTACCTCTGCAGACTTTTCCCCTTCTCCATGCACCTTGGAAGTAGGTGAAGTTGTACCAGAATTCCCTCCTCTGCCAGATAATGTGGGTGAAGCAAGACTAGATTATCAAGGCAGCCGCTGCTGAAGGTCAGCTGTTCACAGACTCATGCTGTTCATAGTGTGAATCATCTGTTAGTTATGGCTTCAAGGAATTAGAGCAGCCAAGTATCAGATTAATCAGATTAATTAACAGATTAATCTGAAAATCCACTTTGAGTTGACCTGTCACAGTTCAGACATTTCTGTTTTTACTTCATGTCTTTGCAAAACACTTTCTAACAAAGCCTGTGAATATTCTCATTTGTCCAGGTCATAGTATCTCAAAGGAGTTTTAAATCGAAAGCAACTGGACTTGGTTATTTGTCTAGGAAGATGTTTCACCTCTCATCCAAGAGGCTTCATCAGTTCTTTCTCGCACCTGACCAGGCTGGGACTGGTCCAACTATCTGGTGTGGAGACCCAGGTATTTAACCTCTGGGAGGGGCTTTCACAAGGCTGATGATGTCATTGGTTCCCTTTGTGCTCCATGTGCCAACGGCAGTCGTTAGAGTGACTGTCTTGGTGGAGAGTTGGTTTCCACTTCGTTAGAGCCCTATTGTGTTATAACCACAGTCGTTGGAGTCACATGCCACTTGTGAACAGTTGCAGTCCAGTTGCTTTCGATTTAAAACTCCCTTGAGATACTTTCTAACAAACTTTTGAGGAGTGTTTTCATCAGTAATATTATTGCTGTGACTGTGGTATGATATGACCATGTTTGCAATATTGAGTATTGCAATATTTTTGTACAAAATTGATTTTTTTTTCTTTTTTTGCAGTTTTGCTCAGTCTGCCCTGCTGCAGAGTCTGACCCTTTTTCCATTCTTTGCTTACTGTACATTGTACCTTTGGCATGTGACAAATAAAACATAAACTATAATAATAATAATATAATTATAATAGGGTCAATAGGGTTTTCACACCCTCATGCTCAGGCCCGAATTATATATTATAAAAACATAAAATACAACAATAGAATTAAATATTTTAATATGTATAATATGGTAATATCATATATTCCACAATATTTGGCCTGGACAGTTTTAAGATATTAAATTTTGGATATTTCTCAAGCCTACTATGATGTACTATCACTTGTCTATCAGTTTGTATGGTTTTTATTTTTGGATATCACAGTTTCACAATGCTCCAAGTGATGGTGCAGTAGCTGTAATGTGATAACTGAAAATCAGATTGTATTCTGGTAAATTACATGTTACTGAGAAATATCCAAATAATCTGTAATTGATTATGCAGTAATGTGTTAACTACTCATAATTTAGGATATCTACTTAGATGTTTTCACTCATCAGAAACTCTATCAATCCCAGCCTGGGTGAATACCTCTTCTGTCCCTGTTCAGTGGCCACAGACATTTTGACCCGCGAGCAGTGTCTCCAAGATATTTGGCTTTTGACCAGATCTGCAGCGAAAGGTTTCAGTGCTAGTTTTCATTAATATTCTCCACCTGTACACGTGGATGTGAGGAAGATTTGCTGTATCTAGCCTTGGAGGATAATCGTGAAATCCCATTAAGCCTCTTGTGTTTACTGAGACAAAACAGCAGCCTTACTTAATGCCCCTCCTGTTTGGAGTCCTGGGTTTCCTGTATAGCTGTGAAAAGATGGGAACTGTTGATTACCTGCTAGCTGCAAGGCCCTCTTTCTACCGTGATGGAGAAATCAAATTCAATTCCAACTTTGCTCCTTACGCTACGGATATGAAACAGCTTTCAGAGACATCTTTCCACTACATATATATTTCATCTTAAGGGCATTAATAAAAAATGCCTCATGCATGGTCAAGGAATGCACTTTTCATGCTTTGACAAATCAGCATATTCTGAAGCGTGGTCATCAGGCATTGTGACTGCCCTTTAATATAAATGCTTATATGCTGCATTATAGATAAAGCAGCTGTTAGCACACAGTCACCATACCTGGTAGGTTATTTTCTACACTGGAAGCTAATGCTGCAGTATTCTGTTGATTTCACTCTGCTGTTTCTAAATTTAAAATGATTGAAGCTCAAATGTCTTAAAATGATGTTCCCTGTAGGGAAGGAGGAAGAAATACAATTTCCTAGCAGGAAATTAGGCTTTGCTTCTTCACCCATTCAGGAAAACATTAACCCTTTGCCAAATGCATGTGGTTGCCTAATAAGAATAAATGCAAATAAAAGTGCTGGGCAGAGCAAACAACATATTAATGGTTGTCCTACTGTTGGAAAGAGATCCTGTGGGGAGCATGAAGCCTGGCATTCATATACAGCAGTTAGATTTTGATACTTCTGGTGTATAAATGGACTAATTTGACCTAATGCTGAAATTATTAGGATTCATCTGTTGATCATGGATATCCACAGCAACTGAGGCCAGTAGTTATTGAGATCTTCTGATGTGGGTCAAAGTCGATTACAACTTGTAGTGTTGGGACATAATCTCTTTAAGCTCCGCCCAGTCTAAAGGTAGATGTCCATGTGTTTGTGATTATAAAGCAGGTCTAGGTTCTATATTAATACTGTGAAAGTATCAAAGCCTCAGTCCACAGAGAAATGCACACAGCCTGTATTCAGACACTGAGCCTTAAAACCAGCCGTCAGGACTTCTGGAACTTTGTGATGTCACAACAAAGCTCTCAGCCATACCCCAAGACCCTCTGTTCAGCCTTGCTTGATTTGGTTTCTCTGAGCGTTTACCTGTAATCTGCTGTATCACACCTGTAGTTACTAGATGTTAAACTACATTGAGATGGTTTTTGGTGCTTAACAGTAAAAGTAAGAGACCTTTAAACAACAGGTTTTACTAAACTCACACTTTGTGTTTGCTTGATGAGCTGCTGTGAGAAACAGTAACACAAACAGAGAATTTTGTAAAAGAAGAACTATAAATTTGCTCCATTTGTCTGACTCAGACAAATTACGGCCAGTGTGAACAATTACAGGAATCTGTAAAGAGACATCACTACGCTGATGTAGTTGTGTGGTTCTACTCCAACCAGAAAGCCGTGGTGTAGACATCTGAACCTGTCGTTCAGGTAACTACTGGAGCTCAAAGCGCAGCTGATGGCGCTGAGATGATATTGGATTAGCACATTGTAGCAATAGTTGACTCAGACATGTGACATAGCACATCTCCTGGACATAGCAGAGGAGTGAGATCAGAATACTGTGCTGAATTTCTCTGTTGCCTCTGCACTGTGAGAGCGTTGCTGAGGTGTGGTGAGCAAATGGAAATGTCTTCGAGATAGGCAGGTGATAGAGTGGGGGAGTCCGGCGTGGCCCATCACTCACAGTAATGCCTCCATTACCTCAGAATGAGTGCTGTGTGTATGTATGTGTGTATGTGTACGTATACTAGTGTGGGTAAAGCTGTAAGTGTTATTCTAAAATAGACATGCTCCACAGAGCCTGGAAGGCAGCACTACAGGAAGACATTTTAACCCTTATTTTTCTCTGAAATGTTAACTTTGCCTTTTAAAAACATGGACCTCTCCACTCATGGGTATCAGTTAAATGATGTGTAAATCAGTTAGGAATTAAAATCCTAAAAGACAAGAAATACAAACCTGCAGGTACATTACAGACAAGTGATAGTTTCCTCCAAGGAATAAATCTATTCATGTCTAAGCAAGGAGAAATAAGATGCAGTAAATTCTACAGTTAACCGAGAGTCATGTCAAAATGTTGTCATATGAAACTTTTCTGTAGAAGAAGATGTAAAGGTCCCATATTGTATAAAGTGAGATGTAGATTTTCTCCAGCACCTCTTTGCTGGAATTTCACGAGCGGCTTGATATGAAATTTATTGAGCTCTGATGCTAGTGGCTGACGACATCTGCCATTTTTAATACACTGTGTTATGGAGACAAGAAGTTAGGGAACAAGCACCAAAGGATGAACAGACAAATGTGTTCACTTGTGTTTATGTAAAACGCATATCTGAACAAACACATAAAAGTTTAAGTAAAAAATGTCATCAGGAAGACTGGTAGCAGCAAAAATGGACCTTCTGTGTGAGTTTACTTTGAAAATCCTGGTGTTGCTTCAGCCTCTGGTCCAGCTGTGTGCAGATAAAATCATAACTGCATTTATCAGTGTCAGTGAAATGTAAATACACTAATTACATATCAGAGTTGTCAGGATTTGACAACCTGGAAATGAAAATGAGTCAGGCCTCCTTCAGTAATGTGCTGTAAAGAGAAAGAAGGTGAAGTACTTAGTGTAACCAGATCACTTTAAACTGAAATATAACTGACTTTCTGAATCACGGACTCGTTCTAGAGTTCAGGTATTATTCTGTGACTAAAGCTGTGGAAAGCCAACAGGTTCCTCGTATGAGTTTCTCATCGCTGTAGGTCATCTCTCAGTCAAGTTATCTCAACAAATCAATCAGCTCATCAACTCACACGTCTCCTCTCTCCGTTTGATCTGAGCGCTCCACTCCACACCCCCATCTCATTTTAAGACTGTCACTAGAAAATATATTGGAGTGACATTCACAGTCCTTATGTGACCTCATTTTGACTTTGTGCATTATATTATTATTTTTGACAGAGGAATAGATGATATGTAGGGTTCAGAAATAAAAATATTCAGCTACTTGAACTAACTTTTTTTTTCCGTAAGCAAAGGAGACGGAGCTGTTTTTCCTCGCAGGTGTCACCTTGCTCTCTGCGGCTTCATAAAAATCTGCTTTGCTGATGCTGCAATCTGAATTATTTATTCAGCCTGTAACTAATCTGTTGTTCTTCTTTCACATTGGAATGTGCCTCTGTCCTTCTCCTGTAACTTGTCATTGAGAAGGACTGTTTGTTTTCATAGGTTTCTTTTCACATTCTCATTGAACAGCTATAGAGCAGAGACATGAACAACTTTAGTTCGTAGATTTGATGCCTAAGTCAACAGTGTTTGGCCTAGTTTTAGGTGTTTGTTTATGCCATGGTGATGTTGTAGACAGAGTGTATGCTTTGTCACTTGCTAAGGTGAAGTAGCTGACAATGATGTGTCTGGTTTGTTGCTTGGTGGCTAGTTAGCTTAAAGGTCCCATATAGTCCATGTGTTTGTGATCATAAAGCAGGTCTAGGTTCTATATTAATACTGTGAAAGTATCAAAGCCTCAGTCCACAGAGAAATGCACACAGCCTGTATTCAGAACCTGAGCCTCACTGTGCGTTCACACCAAACGCGATGGACGTGATGAACGCCACAAGTTTCCATTCAAAGTCAATGTAAATGACGCGATGACACGCAATGCTGTTTCGGGCGATAGGGGCGAAGCGATGAAGCGTCCATCGCGTCATCGCTTTTACCGGGACAGAGACAAAAAAGATAATGCCTGGGAGGATATCATGAACCCAGACATGGCGGCATTTGGGTTTCTGATCCAAATCAGACGTCCACAACAGATAAAGCGCAGCTACGGTTGTTAACTCAGCCATGGTTGACGAGAGAAAGAAATAAAATAGCGGGAGGTGGGTTGCGTCATCGCATGATTGAAGTGATGAAGCGATGATCACAAATGTGACACAATGTGTCGAGTGATGCGATACTCGCGTTACGGGCGATGACATCGCGTTTGGTGTGAATGCACAGTTGAAACCAGCCGTCAGGACTTCTGGAACTTTGTGATGTCACAACAAAGCAGTCACTGCCCTCAGCCATGCCCCAAGCTCCGCCCACCTGGACCCACCAACTGGACTCCAACCTTGCAGGATTTGGGTTCTCTGAGTGTTTACCTGAAACCTGCTATATTTTTATTCCACCAATGAGAAAATAGAGAGGCCCAGATCCTCTCTTCTGATTGGCTGACTGACCTGTTGTTACTAGAGCTCCAGAGAGAAGCCTGAGAGAGGAGTGTAAAACTACACGGAGATGGTTTTTGGTTCTTAAAACCATGAATATATCTTCTCATGTACATCAACATTAAAATGTGGGCCCTTGAACATGTTGCTGAGTGTAGCTTGCTTTGAAAGGCTTTGTTGAGTTTGTGGGTGCTGAGCCGTCTCACCATCATGGGACCAACTCAGCCAAACACCAGTTTTTGAGAAGGTGCTGATCTGATGACCTTGTAGATTTGCCTCCACTACTACACTCATGCACAACTTCATACTGAAACCATGTTCTTTTTTTTTTGGTGATCAAAGGAAATAATTCATGAAAATGTTGAAGGGAAAAGGTGCGAATGAGAGCTGCAGTTAATTCAGAACATTTTGTTGTTGTAACCTAGAACACAACATGATGCTGTAGAAACTGAATTATTCCAGAATTAATTAGAAGGTAATGTGATTTAAACTGCTGACTTTATTTTTATTAGGCAGGACAGAGGAGATGAACAGGAATGGTGAGGAGTTTAATTTCTGTCACTTGATGTGTTCGAACACAGTTATTCATCTTTTGTACTTCAAACAGGCAGAGTTAGCTTTTTTTTCACTTTTGGATGAAATAATTTTCCACAGATTTAAAACTTGCTTGAGAGAAACAGGATGCAGAATCCACCAGAATGCTTATGTTTTTACTTCCATCGATTTCATCCAGCAGAGAAACTGTTTATTCATAAATGAATAAAGGATGGATGAGCTGTAGACCTGGTAAAACTCCACACCTTCCACTTTGCTGTGAGGAGGATCTTCGAACATTTCTTCACTGAATTGTCTGATATCTCCTGGTAGTGAACTTGTTCCAACCTAAATTTAGTCTTTGCTACGGAGGTAAAAACAGTCCGGGTTTTTAACAGTCCTGCATAATGGATGAAGCCACATACAGTTGTCCAGCTGCTTTTCCTTCCGACTGTAGCAGCAGGAAAAATGGAGAAGACTGAACATTCAGAGGGTAACTCAACCAAATGTTCTTCACAGTGGCTGCATTACTCCTGTTATTTTCTGTTTGACTGGGCCTTGTCTTCTTTTTCATTTTCAGAGGGGGTGACATTCAATAATCCGGCCTCAGGTTTGACTCCTGTTACTTTTGCCTTCAGCCTGTATACATGGCTCAGACTCACTTGGACGTTTTCACCTTCAACAGTTGAGTCAGGATCCATGTCCGGAGAACTTCGATACACGCTGGGAGCAGCCATCGAAAGTTCCTCTAGTAAACCGTCATTACACCCCACAATATGAAAGAGTTAGACTGAATATATTCAGCCACAAAAGGTCAACAATAGATCTTCATGCTCTAAAGTTGCTGTTGCTGAAAAGCAGAGAGACTAAATTCAAAACTATGTCCTGGTCAACAGCTCCTCGTCCTGAACAACCACACAGGTCATTTCTTTCAAGCCTCTGATACGACCCACAGCAGTGTCTCCTGAAATAGCGCCCCTACGGCGGCAAGTGTACTGGACCTTGGTTGTCATGGTTACAGTAATAAACACACAGACTGTGCCCAGAGTGGCATATCTGCCTTTGTCGCCATGGTTACTATAATAACGGTCATGGCTTGTTTAGGTTCAGGAGGAGATGGTGATTTGGTTCAAAATAAGTACTTCCTCCACATTAGACATCATTTGTTGTCATGGTTACAATAATAACAATGAACGGTCATGGATAATAGAAACAACATAAACTGCTACTGTCACATGGGAATCGAACACCGCTCTCCTGGGTCATATTCATCCATCCACCCCAACCTCCTCCTGACGTGGACTCTGTCGCTCTATAAACTACGTCACCGCACTTTTCCCTTTGCTCCTGTCATCATCACTACGACCACTAGATGTCACCTAGCAACAAAACCTAACGATGGGTCATAATAACCTGCTGACAGACGACCTGTGGGCTCATTTGTTGGTCTCGTCCTGAAGATGGCAGTAGAGCAGATGAACACTATGTCTACTTGGAAATCAATCTAAAAACAGAGCACTGTAATCACTGGGCTAAAACATGCAGAATGCTGACGTGGTCCTTTATTGTGCTGCTCATCCTCACAGACCTGGATCAGTTTCTTTAATTGCTCTGTGCTGTGTTGGTCTTTGAGGTTTCGGCTATAAAGCTGTCACATCTTTGGATATTAAACGTGAGCCTGATATATTTGGTATCAATATTGTCATTATATACATATCAATACTGACTTCCATAAGCCCATATTAATTGAAGCCTGTACTGCTGATCACGCTCCACCTCATTATAAGCTGGTGTAAAGGAATAACAGACGGCACTGTCTGGTTTTGTCTCTTAAATTTTGTCATATATGTCTAACTCATCTCACTGCTGTGCTGCAGGTCGTAACTCCTCAGCTACCTCAGATTGAGCGTCCATCCCTGTGACTTTGTCTAACAAGCCTCTTTGTCGGTCAGACAGGGAAGGGAGGCGGAGGCCGAGGACGTGCACCTGCACAGCCTGCCAACTGCCAATCTGCCGCCGCAAGCCAGCGCAGTGCACAAACAAGCTTATTGAATTAATGTTAAAATGCAGAGCGGCCCCGAGCTCGGTAATTATAAATCAAGACTAATCAGCAGAACATAATTGATTTGGTAATTGTGTTTGCTTTCTTGAGCTAGACCCAAAACTTTGTTGGCATGAATTAAGGACGTTGTCTTTGCAGTTGAAGCGTCTTATTGTGTTCTGCTGCTGGTTTGTTTCAGCCAAATGGGAAACAATAACACAACAAGGGATATAAATCACAAAAGATCTCAATGAAATCAGAATCACACATGTACAAAACATCTGATTCTGCTTCAAATACAACTTCATTAATTTTTTTTTTAGAATTATACAGTATAGAAGATGTGCTTTGGTTATATCTTAGTGCTTGAAACCTAAAGAAAAGCTGATCTCTTATTTATCTGCTGAGGAAACTATAATTTTCCTTGCAAATATATCTTCTTATGGATATCACAACTTCAAATAAAACGGAGGAAATGTGTAAAATATGGGACCTTTAAATTAAAAAAAGCTCACAACACTGACTTCACACCCCGGGACACCTGTGTACATGTGTTTCAAAGAGAATGAACAGAATAAACAGACTGTACAAACACCAGTGAATTCTGGGTTATAATGCAAGATACTTTAAATAGAACTTTTTTGAACTTTTTTTTTTTTTGTTTGAATCTGGATTTAATTTGAGACGTCACATTTGGTGATAGTCTTTATTTCCCATGTGCAGAGACAACCCAACAATGAATGTATCCTACTAACAACTTTTGTGTGTGTATCCAGGCCTGATATGTTTTATTCCCCTATGACACAGATCACAGTGAACTCACACACTGTAGTTTATTTTGACTCGACCCATTTACACCATCCTGCTGCTGGAAATAGTCCCACAGTTTACACTTTTCTGGTGTTTTATTTAAAGTGTTGATATTAATAAGAAGATAGATTTGTAGTTTAAGAACCAAAAACATCTCAGCTAAGTTTTACATCTCCTCTCTTCTCTCTTCAGCGTGACATCACAAAGTACCAGAAGTCCTGACGGCTGGTTTTAAGGTGCATTTCTCTGTGGACTGAGGCTTTGATACTTTCACAGTATTAATATAGAACCTAGACCTGCTTTACAATCAAAAAAGAAAATGGAACTCTCATTTTTTTCAATTTGGGACCTGTAAATTGAAAATAAAAGCTCATATTTAAAATTGAGTACATAAATTCAGATTCAACTTTTGGGGAAATAAAGACAGCAAATGCAAATTCTGCAGCCTCAGTTTCAGCCAATTTGAACATGACTTTGCACCATGTAGAGACGTCTATGTGCATATGAGCACGGAGCACTTTGAAAAAAAAAAAATACTAATGAAACTTCAACATCAGCTGCTCCCAAAGATATTTCAAAGCAGGTAAAAGCAAAAAAAAAAAAAAAAACACATTCAAAGAAAAGTAAAGACCATACTGAGAAGATAGCAGAAAGCAGCAGCAGCTCGTTATGACTACAGATGTTGTCCTTTGTTTTGACATATCTGTACAAGTTGTCGGCGCTGGTACAGCTGTCACACCAACATCTAGTCTCCATCTCCCCCTCCTCTTGTAGCTTCTTGTTCTATCTGCACTTCTTCAGTGTCTGATTAAACTGCACACAGCCACTAAGAGAAACGTATCCATGTGGACTGCAGCCGGGCTTCCCCGGCTCCACTCTCACTTTCTTGTTATCTCCACCCAGTGTAGCTGCCTGTCGCTGCAAGATGAGGGACTCGAGGGGGCAAGATTGCATGGCTGTGTGCGATTGAATCAGCGGTTGTCTGCTGTCAGTTATCTCCTGTGTGCTGGGGAAATCACCAGGTAGTGCTCATCGGGTTTCGTCTGACGCCCCGATAAGACCGACAGGAAGCTGCACACTTGTTCCTGCTGCTGATGGTTTCCTCTTAGACAAAAGGCAAATGAGGCCTCCCTCCTTCCCCTTCTCTGCTCCTGATAATTCAAAAGCTATTTCCACATACCGCCCACTCTTTGTGCCTACTTCAAATATTTGAATTATTCTGGTCACTGCACTGATATGCAGATTTCTTTGTGGGAGAGGTTTTTAATCACACCAGACTGAGATACTTCCTTTTTTCATTTCACTTCTAAGCATTCTGCTCTAATTGTTTTACTGTTCAACATGATGGTTAAATTCACCCCTAAACATACAACCGGCTTTGCTTGTTTGTTTTTCTCAAGGATTAATCCCTGCAGCCATCCTTCCCTCACACTTCAGTGATTAAAAATTACACTTGGGAAATCAAGGATCGCCTCCATCCTGGCTGGTGAAACATGACTGGAACCCTTGTAAAACATCAGCGTATGGCTTATTTTCCCGTTGAGTGCCCTTGTTGCCGCCAGTGTCCCTTTCCATCTTAGGTTCAAAGATCTTTACAGTGCCAGTGTTTCATCTGGGCTCCCTCTGCTCTCTTAGGCGCTGGATGTTGACAGTCCTTTCCCTTCCAGTCCACTGGCTTCACTTCAGATTTCACACTTGCCAAAGCAGCTGTTTCCTCAAACTGCTAAGAGCACATCTGAATGTAACCCCCACCCCCTCACCTGCGGACATCCCTTCTGTGTTTTCATGGCTCCAGGTTAAAGCTGCATTGGTCATAATTGGTCCCATTCCTGCTCATCCATTTTTAAATATTCATGTACCAGGCAAATATCTTCATTAAAGGTTGCTATAGTGTGAAATAATGAGTTTACTGTGATCTGAGGATCCATTGAGGGCTGGCAGCCTGAAGTCTGGATCTTCAGATCTTAGGATACATAGCTGTAAAATGCTGTTGCTCCGTCATGTGACCATTCATGAACACTGGGCTTGTGTGTACCAGTGTAAACAGGAAGCAGATTGTCTTCTCTGCAGGTGGTTAGTTGTACAAACTTCTACGAACGAGGAGCAGAAAAGACAGTTGTAGAGTTAAAATGCAGAATTTAACTGCACAGCAGCTAAAAACAACGAGACTGTAATTCCTTATACATGTTGCATTGTAGTTTAGGTTGATGAGGTGCAAACATAGCAAATGCAAATTTTAAATGAGTTTAAAAACATATTTGTGTGGATGCAGCCTTAGACATGAAGCTACTAATAGTCAGGAAGCAGGAATGAGAATGTTGCACAACAGCAGTGCAGCGCTGGGGAGTTTAACTTTCTGCAAATGTCCTACAGTGTATCACCTGAAACAAAGCACAGACTGTGTTTGTCATTGGTCAGATGAGTAAAATGAGATGTGACTGATTGAATAGTAAGTCTTGTAGCACTGTGGTGTTGTTACTGCTGCTGCAGGACAATACAGGACGGAGGTGGTTGGGTCAACAAAACATGTGACTATTAACTGTTCAACAAAAATCAGCGTAACCATGACAACACTACTTCCTTAACCTTAACTAAGCAGTTTTTGAGCCCCGATTTAACCAAAGTATTGATTTTAGATACACTGACAAATGATGTCAAGGTCAGAAAATGCTAATACAGTAATATAATAATAAGGGACTCTGTGGACTGTCTAAAGCTCTCCAACGTTTAAATTATAACTAAAATTACCTCAGTTTCATAATGGATAACCATAACTTACTGCACTGATGTTTTTTTTCCATCTGTAATTCTTGTAATAAAATAAATTATAGTCATTTATAGTCTCTATATTATTTATTTTAAATATCTTACTGTACATATGAAAATTATATTATATATTATAAATTATTATTCACCATTATCCATGATTGTTATTCATGTTTTGTTTGGAGGTATAAGCATATCACGCTGTCTCTTTAACTCAGATATCTGTAAAAAAGAAAAAAAAAAAAAAAAAAGAAACTGCATCCATGCTTTTGTGATTTTGACTCAGTCTTTGAAAATGTGAACAGTGAAAATACATCTTGTGGATTAAAATATCTCCATTTGAAAATACACAAACACATATGACTAAATATAAATTCATCATATGTGAAGTTGTTGTTTTCACATGTAATAGCTTGCATTTCACACACACACACACACACACACACACACACACACACACACACACACACACGCACACACACAGCAGACCACCACACCCCATTCTCCTCCTCCCTATCACCCCCCTTCATCTTCTCCATCCAGGCCTCTGCCACTTTGAGACGGCTCTTCTCTCGATCTGTTGGAGGGGAGAGGCCCATCTGTGGGCTTATCTTGCTCCGTCGGAGAGCAGTAAACACTCATTTTTGTGGCTGTCAGTTTGGCGAAGGCGGGCAGCCATGTGGAACACAGCGCAGCATCAGCAGCATTCCCAGCAGTGGAAATAGAGCTGGCTTCGAGACTGTGAGAGTCACTCTCTTCCTCTTTTGTCTTCCCTCCCGGGGAACCATGTTATTGCTTCTAAACGTGCCATATATTGATTTAGAGCTTACATTTTGCACGTTTTCTCTCTCTCTTTGAGAGCACACGTCTATATATTTTGTGCTATAACTATACACACATGGTAAATACACAACATTGCAACCTTCATGGCATCGCAGCTGCATCTGTAGAAACTACAGTTAATTACATTTACAAAAGACACAGATTTCCTCCTCAGTAAAAGGGTTTTTATAGGAATTCATTTTAATTGGTGAAAAGAAAGCAGGTTAATATTAAATAATACAAAAGTTTTTTGCGCTGCAGCCACTCGTGACTTGGAGGGGAGCTGATGTGCTGAATCATCAGTACTCTGCCTCTCCCCCCTATTTCCCCCCCTGATATTTATTTAATCCATGGATGCAGCCAGAGGAGCCAACACTATCTCCTTCAGAAGAAACTCATCCAAACACAACTAGAAAATCACATACAGCCAATTTAGCCGTTTAAAAAATAAGTCAAAAAGAAAATAATCAGGTTTAACCAAACATTCATTTTGTCAGAATAAATCACAATCCAATGATCTCTGATGGATTTAAATGGAGAGGTTAAAAGATTTGTGAAATTTTTCATAGAAGCAACATTTTGTTTTCAGTGTTTATAACTAAATTAATTTGTTATAAGAAAATAAGACACAGTATTTTGTAACTGGTTACTTAGGGTGAGGTTTTGAGCACCAGTGTCTTCGATTGGCTGTCATGAGGAGAGATCGCTGCACCTGGTGTCATTTTTCCATCCTGTCCTCCAACCTGAGCAACCACACAGCTCTTTTGTTCAAGCCTCTGATACGACCTATAGCAGTGTCTCCTGAAATAGCGCCCCTACGGCGGCAGGCGTACTGGACCTTGGTTGTCATGGTTACAGTAATAAACACACAGACTGTACCTACAGTGGTGTATCTATCATCATTGCCATGGTTACCATAATAACAGTCATGGCTTCGTTAGGTTCAGGAAAAGACAGTGATTTGGGTTGAAAAAAGTGCTTTCTCAACATTAGACATCATTTGTTGTCATGGTTACAAAAAAAAAAAAACAGTCATGGATAATAGAAACAACATAAACTGCTACTGTCACATGGGAATCGAACACCGCTCTCCTGGGTCATATTCATCCATCCACCTCAACCTCCTCCTGACGTGGACTTTGTCGCTCTATAAACTACGTCACCGCACTTTTCCCTTTGCTCCTGTCATCATCACTACGACCACTAGATGTCGCCTAGCAACAAAACCTAACATAGTGACCTGCTGACAGACGACCTGCGGGCTCGTGTTTAACAGTCTTGCCAGTGAACAGGTATTGAAGTATTGTAATGAGTAATCACATGCTCTGCTATCTGAAACATGGAGTTCAAATATTTTCAATTGATTTATAAAAAGATGCAGGGAAATAAAACATTTTATCGTCTCTGTCACTGGACAGTCAGCAAACCAGTCCCACTCACTGGTTTAAAACCAGTTTGGTTTTTCAGTCAGATTATGAGCAGAAAACGCTCATGCAGGTGAATCACTCAGTAACATATAGGCTTTGATGGCCCACAGGTCCTCTGAAGGACCCATTTCAGCTCCTAATGGTACAGAGAAATGGGTTTCAGGCAAAGCAGATAGTATCTTTGTGTTTTTGTCTGGGGGAGATGAAAGGAGGCCAGGCTCCATATATGTGGCTGTGAAGATTGGGACTTGCTGCCTTTCTCATCTTCGCTCCATTCTACAGAATTAATGACAGCAGCTCTATCATGCTATGGACCGGAGGGTGGGGAGACAGTGGGGGGTTTTGTATGAAAGAAGGGGGATTACTGTGTTGAATCCCCAAATGGAATTCTCTTGTGGTTCTCTTTGGAATAAGTTGGGGGGTTTATCTCACTGTACACAGTCATGTCCGTCTCTCTTCTCTATTTCCAAACTCTCTGTCCCCAAATCCTTTTATTTTTGTCCTGAAGATTGTTTGTTTTAAAAAGGACCCTGGGAAGTGGCCGGAAAGGTGGGAGACAGAGGAGGACAGTGCCACGTAATAGTGTCCAGATTCAGAACAGGCCTTGAAGCAGATCTCAATGTGTTTTGTGCATGCAGTGTATTTAAGGAGTGCTCTGGATGGCAGAACAGGCTAATGTTGGTGCCACAGCTACTTGCCACATTCATTCTTTGCACTCCCTGTCTATCTGTACATGTAGAGTCACATAATATATAAGATAAATAGTGACACCACTTCCTGGTTGCTGGCTATCAATCAAAAACCTGCTGACCAATAGGGTTGGACACACATTCTGGCCACATGAGAGCTCTGTGTCAGAAGTGAAACTGAAAGATTTAGCAGCGAAACTGAAAAAAAAGATGGTGGAGCTGCAGAAAGTGGCGTAAGTCTGAAAGAAACTCTTTAGTTTTCGTGTAGCTTTTGGCTTTGAGGTATTTTTCTTTTTTTCAAATTATTTTCAATCACTTTCAATTAATTAATTAATTTATTTTTTGGTTTAAATCTTGAGAGATTTTGTTCAGTTATTTTGACACAGATCTACTTCTGTACATGGGCTTGAATTAGGATAAATGTTTACAACTGTGTTTCAAGAGGAGCCTGTTATAAAGGATATTTCTAGCCTATTTAGCATGCTAACAGGAGAATGTGTGTTGTGTGCATTGTGATGAGTGTGTGTGTGTGTCAGGTGATCCATCACGTGTGCTGGCAGTAAACAGCCAAAGTGGTGAAGTGCTTGATCTTCCCCCAAAGCTGCCAGCTGCTGACAGGTCCCACATCTCACCACCCCTCATACTTCTTCATCTAATTGGATTGCAGCTTGCCAGTGTCTCATTTGTATATGACCACCTCCTCCTCCTCCACATTTACAGCATTCTGCCGCTGATTATTTCGCTTGCGGCTTCCTGACACAGCCTAAGTAATGACTTTGCTTCATGATTTTTCCGATCCATTCATATTTGTTTCCTCCTTGAGTTGTCCTCCACCTCACTCTTTGTCTCTATTTATTTACTTTTTATTTTCCTGGTGGTTGTTTTCTTTTGCAGCCCCTCTCTTTCGCTCCCTCTCTCCGTTCCCTCCAGCCCCTGTGGAAGTCAAATAGTCTCTGTCTGGATCTGAGGATTGATGCAGACAGTAGGTGGACAGATCCAAGGTGACAAATGGACTGAAGCTGCTGGACACCGGCAGTAGAGTGCAGTACAGCTGACAGACTGGCAGCAGACACCACGCAGACTCAACGTGATCAGAAGTCTGACTGAGCTGAACACAGGTCACACTACAGTCAGAATAAATGTCTGTCAATCTGTCAATGGTGATGTTTACATGCACAATGACCCAGCCAGCAGCTGCCGGCTCTTACAGCTGCACTATCAAAGAAAAGACACACGAAAGGCCACCTAACATATAAAGGGGCCTCCTGTGATTGAGGGCTTAAGATACAGACCATGAACCACAACATCTTCAGTTCCAGCAGCTCGGGGCCTTTCTTGTCTCTTCACCTCATTTCCTGTCATCTTCTGGTGAAGTAAAGGTCTAAAATGGCCTCAAACATGTCTTTGCAGAAACAGTGTTACTCTTGTTAATCCACAAAGCAAGCTGTCAACAGTCTTTATAACAATGTCTTTAGAAAACTGTTAAAATATCAAAGAATATTTGTGCATTTTGGGTGAATTGACCATTTAATCACACCTTTAATCACATATCCAAATTACCATGTAGGACGGGGTGGAAACAACCAACTGGAAAACAACAGCAAAGAACTGACTCAAGAAATTCCTCAAATGTCACGCATCAATGTTTTCCCAAGCTTTGAACTATTCCACAGCCTCATTAGCTGCACTGGTAACAGATACATATCAACAACTGATCTAACTATCTAACTCTGCTGATGAAGACCCTGTGATGTGGTCAAAAGCTCTGGGATTGTTTTGTCTAACTACTATTTCCAATATCAAGTGTAAACCAGCTGTGAATACTTTATATCAACATCTGCACCGCCTTTGATCAAATTTAAACCTGGTCGCCAAGAGGAAGTGAGAAACTGAGCACATCCATCAAGCTGAACTGAACCTGTACATTTCTGAGTAATCAAAGACTTAAATCGTTACAACAAACAACTTATCAAACATTTGTTTTTCACGTCCATCTGAGGCTCTGAGGACCGATCCTGACAGTAGATGTCTTAAAAGCCTTTCAGAATCATAGCACTGTAAGATTTTTGGGTAATTGTGAGCTGCCTTGGCCAAGTTTCCCTTGGAAAAACAGCTCCTTGGTTTTTGGCCACTGCTTTTCAGATGGTGTCTGAGTCTGAGGTTCACTTGTTTATTATTGTAACCATGACGAGGGTCCTCGAACCCCAAGGAAGTAGTTGGACCATGATCTTTTCCTGAACCTTACCAAGTAGTTTTTGTGCTTAAACCCAACCAAACCATGCCCATCCCACAGCCTTAGCTCTGCAGACCTGGGTTTGGGCAGTTTATCCCATTCCTGCTGGCAGATCCTCACAGGCTCCGTCAGATTGGTTGAGAAGTGCCTGTGAACTGTCATCTTCAGGTCTCTCCATGCAGGTTTCCATGGGGTTTAAGAGCTACTCAACTACAGTCAGAGATGTGTTCAAAACCACTCCAGCGTTTTCTTGGCTGTTTGCTTCAGGTCATTGTGCTGAAAGGTGAACCATCGCCCCAAAGCTTCAGAGATGGTTTTATGCCCTGACTTTAATCACAGAGGTCTATCGAGAGCTCCTTGTACTTCATGGTTTGGTTTTTGTCCTGATATGCAATGTGTGAGGCACCTTAGAACCTTTCTAAACTATGTCCAGTCAGTTCAGTTTGCCACAGGTGGACCAATGTCAAGTTCTAGACTCATCTCAAGGATAATTAAAGTGAGCAGGATGCATGAGGCCGGCTGCACATTTTAATGCACAGAAAAAAGAATGTGATTTTCTGAATGTTGAGTTTTTCATATTGAATAAATCTAAACATGGGATTACTTGTGCTTTTTAGGAACTGAATGTATGGCTTTGCAGAGGTGGTAAACAAACCTGCAGCTTGTGTCTAAACAGGTTTTACTATAAGAATAGAATCGCTCCCTGCTTGTTTTATCTCTGCACACAGACACTGGCAGTGGCCGCTTCTATTTTACTTCACTGTTAACAGCATACAACTGTGAGCTCGCCACAACTCCCAGTTATCAATCTCTGCTCTGTTAGCATCCAGTCATTTCCATAGGTCTGAATGAATTTGTGCTAGGTCAGACATATCCAGCATAGAGAGCATTGCTTTGTCATGTCTCAGCAAGTGCTTTCCCTCTAAATCACAATTCCTGGCATTGCTGAAGTGTAAGGCTGCCAAACAATTTCCATTTGCTGTTGTTTGGTAGGTGGATCCAGGCTTCTCTCTAGGGTTTCTTTGTTTTTTTACATTAATTTGTTTGCCAACTGTGGCTGGGAAAGTGACAGGCGCCAGAACCTGAGCTGAGTCTGAATCCTCACTGATTATTGCTACACTTAGAGCAAGAACAGGGTCCCTGTCTCTCAGCGTTTCTGGCACAAGCAGCGAGCAAAATCAAATGCAATAAAAGCATGTCTGGATTAGAGCTTGTTAAGCGAGAGAAGAACCTTTAATTGCTCAGGCTTTGTACAGCTTCACAAAGAGCTGGCATTGCTAATCGGTAGCTCTAGGGTGAACGTTTGTGACGAAACAAGCAAAGATGTAAAGTGTGGTGGTGTGGGGTGGGGGCGAGAAAAGCATTTCAGGACGTAAGGTTTGAACAGAGTTGGTGACAAAGATACACACGATGTCAATTAGCTGCTGGCAGATTGTTTAACTGTTTCGTTGTGGTGTTAGCCTGCAGGTATCAGTCAGACCGTCTGGATGACACATCAGTGAGGACTGTCCTCTGTGGTTTGGTTCTTCAGGATGGGAAAAACAGTTCATTTAGTTGTTAACAAAACGTAACATGTGGGCGGCCCGGTAGTCGAGTGGTTAGGGCGTGTACCATGTGAGCACAAGTAACATGTTTTCGATTAAATTATGACATTTGAAATGGATACACAAAAAGGAAATACATGAAATACATAGAATAATGTGTTTTATATTTCTATGTTTCATTTGTGCTAATTTAGGCATTTTATATCTTCCATAACTGGACTGCTTTTTGTTTTGTAGAAAACGCTCATTGATGCTCTTTTTATGTGTGTGCTTTTCACATTAAACTTTATTAAAAAAAATGTAAAGGTCCATATTGTATAAATTTAAATTTCCATGTGTTTGTGATTATAAAGCAGGTCTAGGTTCTATATTAATACTGTGAAAGTATCAAAGCCTCAGTCCACAGAGAAATGCACACAGCCTGTATTCAGAAACTGAGCCTTAAAACCAGCCGTCAGGACTTCTGCAACTTTGTGATGTCACAACAAAGCAGTCACCTCTCTCAGCCATGCCCCAAGCCCCGCCCACCTGGACCCATCATCCAACCTTGCAGGATTTGGTTTCTCTGAGTGTTTACCTGAAATCTGCTATATTTTTATTAGATCACTCAGAAAACAGTCAGCCAATCAGAAGAGAGGTTCTAAGCCTCTCTTCTGATTGGCTGACTGACACGTTGTTACTAGAGAGAAGAGAGGAGATGTAATACTACACTGAGATGTTTTTTGTTCTTAAAACCACAAATATCAACACTTCAAATAAAACACTGGAAATTTTTTAAAAATGGGACCTTTAATTCAACCAAAATTGAAACATTCATGGATAAAGCTTAATACATGTGGCAATATATGGGTCCACACTCTTTTTATCCACATATTATTGATGAGGTTCTGGAAAAACAACTTATAATTTCTCATTTGTGGAAAATCAATGAAGCTTAAAGCTTAAAAATGAAATTTAAAGACTAAGAGGAATATTTACAAAATGATTAGAAATCAACTATGGACCAACTACTTCCATTAATATTCTATCATATGTACGCATGTACACTGTCCAGGCTTTACAGTATTATAGTACTGAGTGGCTGCCTGCTGCAGATATTCAGATGTGCCACTGCTCCTCTCATCTGCTGCTAGAAAAACAGGCCAGGCAGTCTCCTCGCACAGAGCATCACACGTCTTCTCTGTGAGCCACAGATCAATGCATCTACACTGATACGAGCTGGAGCTGCCTATTGATCCACTCTGCCTCGTCCTTGTCCTTCGTCATTATGGTGATGAGAGAGTGACCTTTTGCGGAGGTGTCAGAGAGGAAAGGAGACTTTTTAACAGCTTTCAGGAGAATAAGACGTGTGGGCAACAATACTCTGCCTCACAGCGCCAGTTACAAAGATATCTGAGGGCCACGACTGATCACAAATGCTGTGGTACCTTTACTGTAACAGTAGCCGTGGCTGAACAGCAGGAGCACAAATAGTCGCAGTGGTAGGATTAGTATAAACAGGAGTAATGATATTAGTAACTGTACAGTAGAGACCGTCCTGTAACAAACCAGCCCACAGGTCGTCTGTCAGCAGGTCACTATGACCCATAGTTAGGTTCTGTTGCTAGGCGACATCTAGTGGTCGTAGTAATGATGACAGGAGCAAAGGAAAAAGTGCGGTGACGTAGTTTATAGAGCGACAGAGTCCACGTCAGGAGGAGGTTGAGGTGGATGGATGAATATGACCCAGGAGAGCGGTGTTCGATTCCCATGTGACAAGAGCAGTTTATGTTGTTTCTATTATCCATGACCATTCGTTGTTATTATTGTTACCATGACAACAAAGATAATCTAATGATGAGGAAGAACTTATTCTAACCCAAACCATGATCTTTTCCTACATCTAACCAAGCCACGACTGTTATTAAGGTAACCATGGCGACAGAGGTGTGTATGCTGGTCTTGGTACCATCTGCGTGTTTATTATTGTAACCATGACAACTGCGGTCTGGTTCGCCTGCTGCTGTAGGAGCACTATTTCAGGAGACACTCCTATGGGTTGTATAAGAGAATTGGAAAAAACTATATATGTATATATATGCATATGTACATTATTAAATGAGAACACTCCATTATCATCCATATTCAAAACTGTTCTCAGAACTTAGAGCCATTATCAGTCATGTGTGTTTAAGTGTCAAAAGTGAATGAAATATGGTGAATGAACTGGGCCATTCTGCATTTTTATAACTGAAAAAGCATTTTTTGTATAAAACATGCAAAAACACATATTCCAAAACACCATCCAATCTAATTTGATGGTTTAAGGCTTTTACTTTTTAAACAAGGTCGACCAGCATGTGGTGTACAACCAGAAAAGCAGAATACATTTTACATTTCATTATTTGTTGCAGATGTCTGTGTTTGGATAAAAAGGGATTCAGCTGTTTCTCCTAAAACAAACTTTATCATCATCGGGTTCTGACTCCTGTAACGTTTGTGGTGCCACAGGGAGGCCGAGAGGCTTGTGTCGTGATATGATGGCGGCAGCCTACACCTGCTAAGATTGAATGAATTAGTGTCCTCGGCTGTGGGTGTTGGGAGTGGGATCAATACGTTGAGGGGAAATTTTAAAGTGGGAACATTTTGCTCCAGGCAAGACTGGATTAAGAGTCTGGCTCACGTTCAGAAAGAGCGAGATGTGGCTCTGCAATCAATTCTGCCTCATATAAAAATCCAAAACAAACAAAATGTGCTGCATTTGTGCATGAACTGGGCATTGTTTCATTCATTCTTTCTCGGTTCAATTCTTAATATTCAAATCAAATTCAGATCTTATTACTGTAAGACGATTAAGAAGCGGTTGAAAGCTCCTGAAAACACTAGTTGGTATATTTTAATGATGTTTGTGCTTCTGTTTCAATTTCCTGTTTTTTGTTAACGCAAACTCGACACTTTCATCACACATTGATTGCTGTCGGTTATTCTTGGGTTCACAAGTAAGCTTTATTAGCAGCAGTGGGTGCTTTATGGACTTTATTGCCCTGTGTTTTGCATTTCAGGTTACAAAGAGACTAAAGCATTACTGTCTGATTAGAGAAGGATTGTGTACATTTTTGTATTTAAGAAACAAAAAAAAGAATCTATATAAATTTTTCAAGTCAATATTTTCCCTAAAAACACACAGGAATTGAACATGATTCCAATAAAGGGTAAAAAAGATGAATACACAATAGTAATCAATGCAATATAAAATAAGAGGCTTTTATTATTTTCTATTATAAATATTAGATTACCTTTAATTTGGAAATCCTTGTTATGGCTGAACTGTGTGATAAGGACTTCAGCAGTATCAGGGTGAGGGCAGGGTGGTGTAGATGATGTTCTCCCTGTGTGGGTGCTCCGGTTTCCTCCCACACTCGAACAAAGACACGTTAGGTTGTAACTGGTGAATCTAAAATTGCCCGTAGGTGTGAACGTGAGCTCGTGTGGTTGTCTGGTTCTATGTGTCAGCCCTTTGATTGTCTAGCAGCCTGTCGGGAGTGTATCCCACCTCTCACCCAGTGTCGGCTTGGATTAGCTCCAGCCCCATGGCAACCCTCAAGGATAAGCTAACGGGAGGGGTGGATGAATAGTATTAGGGTGTCGTTAATAGAGTTATGAGCAGGAATTCCTTGACAGAATTGCTCGATTAAACCAAATAAAATCAGAAAAATCTAAATTCAGGCTTTGTTTTTCATGTCAGGGAGATGAGGGATGGGTCTTCAAACAGAGACACTATTTTCACTCACTGATTAATTCCTACAGATCCACTTTGCCGTTTTTTTTTTTTTTTGTGTATGTATTCTTAAAAGTGAGTGTCAATGGTCAATGAAACTCAACATTTGACAAACCGATGTTTTACATTTCCAGTGGTTCCAGTGGCAAAGCTCTCTGCGTCCTGGGAGGCCTTTAATGTGAAACATGCAGGAAATACTCACAATAGAGACAAAAGAGATCAAAATAATGTCAAAGTAGATTCAATTAAAATGATTAGTGAATGAATAACAGTGTGTCTGTTAGAGAAAAGCTACACAGAGCAGGACATGTTCGATTGATGGAGGTAGTGCTGCAGAAATGTACATTACTCTCTTCTGTTGGGTTTAATGCAGTGTGGCTGCTTTTACTGGGGCAAACTCAGTAGATGTATGTGTCAGGCCACATTATCTTAGGAAGCACAAAGTTGCACACACACACACACACACACACACACACACACACACACACTTGACCCTTTCACCACCACAGTTACAGTGCGTCACAAACTCAGAGCTGTCGCCTGCTGGTGTCCTTTCAGTGCTTCCATGTCCTCTCTTGTGCTGCACACACATTAAGTGCTCTGTCCGGCTGGAAATATTGTAATCAAAGAAATCCTGTGAAAAGCACAGAAGGCCTTTCATTTCATGTCTGGTTTTGCATTCATTCACAGCAAGACGAATGCTTGATCCAGACGCTCCTCGCTGTACAGAGACTGAAGAAATGCTCTGTTCATTAATTTGGGAGACAAATGAAAGAGAATATTCCACAGGGGGGAAAAGAGATCACCCTTCCCCAGCACAGTGACAGTTGTTAAAATATTTATGTACATGTAAAGAGTACATTCAGACTCACAGGACAAAACCTCCTTCATATACAGTAGATGCTGATTCAGTCAGAGAGGTGTTTCATATACTGTAGTTTTCAGCTGAAAGACTGTGGATCCATAGAGAGAGTTAAAAAATAATCCAGTGATCAGGCTTTGGACCCAGACGGTGGATCCTTTCATCCAGGCCTCTCTGTCTCCGACTATAAACTCCTCTGAACTTTAATGATTGGGATTTGTATTGGACTTGTGGTTTATTCGAGGGGGAGGCTTAAATTCTGTTGTGGCTCTTTGACAGGCCAAGAGGGAAAACATCAAAGTGTCCCTTAAGGTGCTTTGCCCTTTTTTCCACATTCTTCCTCTCGCTGCATCACTGAGACTCAAACTGCTGCTGAAGTGAAGAAGAAGCACAAACTGTGTCCTCAGTGGAGACATTTGACACGGGCTCAGGCGGGAGCAGTGTCTTTATGTGCTGCTGTGATAGAAATGATCAAACTGTCAAATATTTTCGGCCTTTGGCATCATAGCAGCTCAGTGGCTAAAGGATTATTTTAATCATTTTAATGCTTGTTTGACTCGATGTTGACTGATTGTTATACAAATATCAGTTTATGGCTTTGCTGAGCAGAGAGCACTGCTCGCCTCGTCTCCCAGAACTTACATTTATATAATGCTGAATTGTTTTTCCAAGTTTGTCTTGATGACAAATGTCATCGCTGGATTATGTTCAGGAGCAACTTTTTTTTTTTTGAGTGAATAAAGCAATACTTCTGTACTGCACCAGAGGCCGGAGGAGGGGCAGGGGTGGATAGCAGGAGCATGAAGCACAGGACTGTGACAGAGGCAGGTGTTCACACAGACTCCTGTCTGAGGTCGAGGCAACAAAAGCACTGAGAGATATTAGTATGTTTTACCATCGCTGCATCGCTAACATAGGCAGTGACAGCTGTTTACTCAGCAGCCCAGAAGAAATTCAAACTCAGTTCAACATCAAACTTCATTCCCTCACTCTCCATGTCGTCTCCAGAGGTGGAAACCAACCCTATTGTTTTGCTTGTATTTCTATCACAGCTTTTCTTCTACTGAAGTTAGCATGGTAATCAGCTAGCTCTGGGCCGATCGGACCAGTTCATCCCTTTCCGATACCGAGTCACTGTAGCATCCAGTCTACCATGAAGAAGTAGCTGCTCAGAGGGCATATCATAACCTCTTGTATTGTAAACGTTCTTAGCAAGACCGATAAGTAAACAGCTGTTAATGCTAACATTGACTATGTAGCCATAGCTCCTTTAAGTTTATGGAACGATCATGTGTTTCAATTAAATGTTCTTAAACATGTTGTGTCTCAAGTCACTGTGAATTTTTTTTTTCTTTAACTAAGACCAGGATGTTTCCCTTAAACTAAACTAAGCTGAACTAAGAGCTGTGAGTCTAAACAGAACTGTAACAAAGCTTCATAAAGTGGCTCTGAAATGAAATTGTTAATAGGAAATGTAACCCTGTTGGCATTAAGTTTCCTTCACGATTAGTTTGCACATAAACGTGATTTCAAGGAGACAGAGTCGGTGCAGCCTAAGCTAAGGAGAGGTCACGTGTGCGGTCACTTTTGTGGTTTCCATTATTGTGGCTTGTTAGACTTCTGCTCAGGTCTGAGTTGGGCAGAGTTGTGCTGGAGGAGCAACTCCTCAAGCCCGGTGGATTTTCAAAAGAAGAGGTTCACCGAAAATAAAAGAAACAATTTACAAAACGTAACAAAGACCCAGACCTATGGCTCTTTGTCACCGTTTTTTTCTTTGTTTTTTGTCTTTTCATTTTGTGTGCGTATATATGTGGGTGTGTGTGTGTGTGTGTGTGTGTACAGGCACGTCCTTATGAACATTAACTCAGGAACAATATGCAACCGAGCGTTGAACATTACAGGTGTTAGATGATCTGATTAGATATTGGAAGACCTTGATGCATCAGTGTGCATATTAATGGAGACTGAAACACAAGCTGGAGACAAGGACAACTTCTTAGTGCCGAGTTTGTAAAAATATACCAGCTGTGCTCTGTGGAGTCAGTCGTAATGACACGATGTATTTGTAGCACTTTATTTCACAGAACAGGCCTCAGAAAAGAAAGGAGCCTCCCACCAGAAGGACGAGTGTGACTCCTGGTGACAGCTGTCAAAGTGAAGCTATGAGCTGCACAGTTTGTTTACACATAAATATGTGATGAGGTTCTTTACTTACAAATGAAAATGAAGACAATCCGTCATAGAAGATGAGGCCCAAATGAGGAAAAACTACAGGGATCGATTTTAGAGAGAGGAGGGGGGGCAGAATGACTCAGGTGGATCGGAGCTGGACTGTGGGCCCCGGAGCTCACCAGGGATTATACATGTTTGCTGTTTGAGGGCCGCTGAAGTGTACAAATGTAGAACCGAAGGCTTGTGTGGAGTTGATACAATATGTGGGTGTAACAAAATACGTTATCATTTATTATGTATGTTATTTACATTATCGTGCATTATGCAAATTGGGAATTCAGCATTTTTGGAGTCCAACCTTCAATATTCTCTTAAAAAGACACTTAAACCTAAAACAAAGGACAGTTTTACTGGAAAAAGAATCAATTTTGAAAGTAAAAAATATTTCCAACATGAAAACTTTGAGTACAGTTTTTAATAGGGCAACAACTGCCAGTTATTTTCATTATTAATTGATCTGCCAATCAATTTACTGATTAATCTCAAAGTGTCCTGTTTTATCTGAGCCACAGTCCAAAACCCAAAGAAAAAAGAAAAAAACTCTAATTTGAGGAGCCGGTACTAAAGTTTGTTTTGGCATCAATTCACTACTTTTGCTTGAAAAATTATTAAAATGATGAATCAAATATTATAATATACTTTTTATTTATTGTTCTGCCTTTTGCTGAGGTGTTGAACAGTCTGATGGCTGCTGCTGTAGCTGCTTCTCTGGCCTGAAGGATGTTATTGGTGTTGTCCAAGATGGTCTGTATCTCACAGTGCACGTGTCTGTGCACAACAGTCCTGACTGAGTCCAGATTACGTAAAATGTAACTATGGGTCATAATAACCTGTAATCGTTTCAGCTCTAGTAGAAATAGATGTATCCATGTGTTCTGCAAGAGCCCACATAAACGTATGAACAGACATTTTCCCACACACCCAGTGTTGCTTTCAGATTAAAGTCAGTCAGTGAAGTCAGTGATTACTGTGTGTAAATGCAAACACTAGCGTTTAGCATAGTGTCAGATCTTTTTGGCTGGTTGAAGAATGCCCTCATTTGTTATGTCCCCTCATCAATGAAACCGAACCTGCACCTTTGACCTTTGAAAGCTGTCTCCCCCGACAGCGTCTGTCATGTTTCACATCACATTTACTTTAAGGCAACAGGAGCTGACAACACACTCTGCTCACCCAGAATACCTGTCACATCTTTCAGGAGCAGCGTGAAGACAGACCTCCAGTCTGTCATTCTGAGATTCTGTTTCACTCACTTTTTCTCTGGTAGATTTCCCTGTCAACGTGCCTGATCCTGTGCAAATTGCTGTGTGTGTTTGAGAAGCGAGGTTCTGGGTGGGAAGTGGCACAACTACAATAAACCCTGATTGTTTGAAGCAGATAGCTATTAGCCGGCAGAGAGTGGGAGCTATTATGGTGGAAATGAAGCATTGTTAAAGAAACATAAGACTTCCCTCAGCGGATGATAGCCTCCTGAAGGGGTCTGAGATTAGATCTCACAGGTGCACTTGGGAGAGGAGCGCTGATCATTACACTGGGAGAATTATAGCGGCTCATCAAATCTCCTCAGGAATGAATATTAAGTCTTATTACGAGGAGGAGGATAGGGAGGGAAGAAACCACTGATGTGAGCAATTTACCAGAATTGTTTGGATTGTACTGTTTGGCATTTTACAAGAGGTTGTCAGTATTCCACTTGACACATTGTGGTGTAACAACACTGATGCACCACTCCTTATAAAGAGGTGCTGAAAGGAAATATGGCTGAAACTCAACTTTGAATGATGGGGAGACTTTGCTTGTGTGTGTGTGTCTCTGTCTCCGCCCAGAGGAGTGAGACAGGTTCCCTCAGCAGTGAAGCAGAGCAGTGAACGGGGAGAGATAAAGAGGGTGACCGAGTTTCAGATTTATTCTGTGGCTATGAAGTTATACTATCTGCTGTCAAAGCCACTGCAGTTCTGAGAAATAAAACTTCAACTTCAAGACTGATAAGTCAGCGACACAGTATTTGAGCTGCTGTATTTAATATTTGAAATTGGACGGTTTCCTCTTTTGAGTAGAGAAACAAGGTTGTTGAACAGCACATTGTGCAAGTTCACACTTCACGGAACGATGTTTTATGTGTATATGCTGTGAGTCAGACTCAGGTGGAGGAACTTGTGGTTTTTGGTTCATGGTCTGACTCTGTCTTAATGATTTCTTGTGATCATCATCTGCTCGCAGATATTTCTAAAGACTGGTCCGATGCTTCAACTCAGTGAGTCGTTTTCTAATTTGTTACTGATGTGGCTGAGATTTGTTCCGTTAGAATCTGCACTAATTTGTTCAGAAAAGTTATTCAAAGGTTCATGTGAACCGACTTCAGCTGCACCAGTAGCTGTTTGTGTTACCAGCTCTGGTCACTGCATCGAACACGTAAACTCTTGCATGCAGCCGTAAAACCAAAACAGTTCTTCTTCTTCTGGTGTTTTTTGGCGGTTCAGCTTTGTGGTTCACTACCACCTCCCTCTGGTGCGTCACATTCACATTCATTGGTAGCAAACATACGTTCGGTTCATCATTCACCTGTGCACAACACTGCGCGCACATATGTACATACTGATAATGTACGTGCACATAAAGCCTTACAGCTGAAATAAACACAAAACAGCAGCAGAGTTACAGTAGAACTCCAATAGAAAAGCACAGTTATTCCCTCCAGTTTATCACATGACAGCAGCTGCTGAATTCAACAGCCAATGAGCAAAATCATGTTTTTTGTACAGTGTAACGTGCACTTTCACCACATCGGTTTCTAACAGTGTTGTGTAATCCAGTATCGTAAATTGTTATTAATCTGCAAAACCTTCCAATACTGGAACACCGAAAAGGCACAGTGAGAATCCTGTGTGGCACCAAAAGGCCCCTGATTCACTGTGTGGCAATTAGCAAGAATTCATTTGATTAATAATTACATAACATCATTTCATCATCCTGAGCCCCTGTGTTGTAGGTGGTCCTGAGTCAGTTATTATGCTCAGAATGTGTTTATTCCTTCATGATTTTGTGTTTAATCAAATTACCACAAACCACATGACACACAAAGAACCAGGGAGCAGGAACTCCTCTGGTGAAGGAGACGCTGTTGTTATCTTTTCATGCAGTGAAGTCTGCTGCGGGCTCTGCACCTGACAGGTACTTAAACGCAGCATGATGTGTACATTATGCACAGGGGATGAAAAGAACAACACTAAAGTAAGATGGGCACTTAGTAGGTCAGAAGCCGGGGTGTGCCTGAAGGAGATGAGTCTGTACGACATGTTCTTTGACCACGTGTTTAAACGTGCTCTGAACAGCCCCATCTGTGAAGATCTTTGACGGGTGATTCACAGACTAATTATATTTGATGATAAAAGTACAGTACAACTCTGCACTGCCTGCAGCAGGTGTACATGTTAGAAATGATCAATGATAAAAGCACAATAAACATCAACATAGAGCAAAACACGTGGCCACGTTTCCTGTGGGGGGAGAAATTATTAAACAGCCTTTAACAGAATATTTCCCTGTTTGTTCCATCATCAGAAAAAATATAACACACAACATGGATGAAAAATCTCAAGTGTGATTTTTACATTCATATGTGAAAATATTATTTTATGGTTAATTCACAATAACAAGTAAATGTGAATTATTACCTCTGAGTAAAGAAGAAAGGAAATAAATAAACTCTGAGAGTCAAGTAAAAAGTCACCATGTTAAGTCGAGACTGTAACAAACGAGGTCGTCTGTCAGCAGGTTACCATGACCCATAGTGAGGTTTTGTTGCTAGGCGACATCTAGTGGTTGTAGTAATGATGACAGGAGCAAAGGGAAAAGTGCGGTGACGTAGTTTACAGAGCGACAAAGTCCACGTCAGGAGGAGGTTGGGGTGGATGGATGAATATGAGCGGTGTTTGATTTATGTTGCTTCTATTATCCATGACCGCTAGACAACATTAACCATGTTGTTATTACTGTAACCATGACAATAGATATCTTGTAACTTTGAGGAAGTACTGAGGAAGACAAAGGTAGGCATGGCACTCTTGGTATAATCTGCATGTTTATTATTGTAACCATGACAACCAAGATCCAGTACGCCTGCCAGCATCGGGGCAATATTTCGGGAGACACTGCTATGAGTCACACCAGAGGGTTGTTCAGGTTGGAGGAGCCGTTGGTGGGAGAAAGCTTTGGCTCTTGATGTTTTCGGCCCCTCGGCATTTGTTACACAGGCTCTCACACCTCTTCTCCATCATTAACCAATTAAACATTGGCAGAGTGAAGCCTGAAATCTCTGCACCTGCAGGGCCGGGGGATTACTGAGTCTTTGCCGTGAATCAACTTTTTTCTAACCACATCTATTGTTCTCTTTCATCCTCCACAGCCTCCGCCTCCAGGGATGTTCTATCCATCACCCCAGGTGCCCCTCCGGAGAACGGGGCCAGCTTATACTCCACCACCCAGGACACAGAGCGGAGGCTACCTGCGATCACCACCGCCCCGCCTCTCAACGTCCCAAACCACCACCCTCTCTACAGAAACCCCCCCCAACGCCGGGCCCCACTCGGCCCTCATGGTCAGCCAAACTACTTTGAAGACAGCGGAGGATCCAGCTCACACCCCACCTTCTCCACCACACCATCTGGGACCCCACCGGGCAACGCTGATAAAAGGGCTTCAGATGAGAGCGCTGAAGGCTCCAACATGCAAATAACCCTCGTCATGCACCCACAAGCAGCCACTTCTCCCTCCAACACCCCCGTCCCAGCCACCAGGGCGGTTTCAAAAGATCCAGAACATGCTTCCACCGTCCCCTCTGCAACTGCTGTAAGGGGGAAAGACGAAGCGAGGTCAGGTCAGCCTGGACTGAAGCAAAGTGTGAGGCCAGGAAGTGATGAAGAGGAGACGACCACCACCACCATCACCACCACCACTGTCATCACCACCATGCAGAGTCCAGGTGAGAACACAGTCTTATTTTGCTTTCTTTTAAACTCTGAGCACTTTATTAGGAACACCTGCTTATTCATGCAATTATCCTATCAGCCAATCATGTGACAGCTGTGCAGTATATACAATCACATGTTCACATCAAACATCAGAAGGAGGAGAAATGTGATCTCAGTGACTTTGACTGTTGATTTGAGTATTTCTGCAACAAAATGCTGCTGCTGTGTGCATGTGTGTGTGTGTGTGTGTGTGTGTGTGTGTGTGTGTGTGTGTGGATGGAGAAATGAGCCAGTTGTGATGTGCTGTGACTGGAGTCAGTGAAAACTGTTATTAAATCAGTATGAAATGTGGAAAATAAAGTTTGATTTTATTGATGTAGATGAATTAAAATAAACCACTGGAGAAGTGTAAACTGTGGGGCCTTTAACAGCAATATTTTAATCTATATGAACATGTTCTAGTCTCATGTGAATGGTGGGACCACTTTTGTTTGTTAAGAAGTCAAATGAATAATTTTAGCATAGGACTGACATCCAGTTTACATGATATTAACATGAAATCAGTTTTATTTGTGAATTTTTAATACATTTTTCAATTAATCACACAAATTATCCACAGCACTTATGTGTGTTTATGTGATGTTCCTTCAGTGCTTCAGGAAATGTCTGCTAACATCGTCAGGGTTATTTCTCATGCTTGACATTAAACAGCTGTTCACAGTCTGAGTAGGACTAACCATGACCAGTGTACTGATCCTCATGTGTACAGTCAGGGCCACTTTACTTGGCTGGTGTTTACCTGGTTTATCAGCTATTGCAAGCTCAGCATTTCCTCCGTCTTTGCCTCATCTTTATAATCTGCTGTGGACATGTGCATTGTGCTGAATTTGCAGTGTATGCTGTTATTAATAACCACGGCAGATGCCTTAAAAGTTAAAAAAAGAGGAGGTTGTGGTCCTTCTGCGTTCCGCGCAGTTTCCCCACGAGACTGTCCCGTAAAAAACAGCCCCAGATGTTATCTGTGCGAGCAGCTTACAACCTGTAGTTACGTTTTATTGCTGGGTGACCTCTAGCAGCTGCAGTAATCATGATGGGAGTAGAGTCGGGTGATGTTGCATGAAGAGGGAGGAGATCAGGGTGGACAGAACCCAGGACTCTGACACAGGAGATTATCATCATTTGTCCGTTTAACCATGAGCGTTCCACACCCTTTACTGCGTAACCCCGCAGTGCTGAGGCCACTCCCTCAGGTTAGGTCTGTACTGCACAGAATTTCCACACACATACATCCTCTCTGCTTTGTTGTCGTAAATCATGCATATAGCTGCTGCTGGTGGTTATTCATGTCCATCCTTCATTTCTTTAACCCATGTCTTCCCTCTCTCGTTCTGCTGGTTCTATCACCTCCTGCGGTTCCCTCGGCCTCCGGCCTTAATTCCACGCTGACATCCACAGCATCTCTCTTCTTTTGCCTTCAATGGCTCTCTTATCCCATGTTACCATCTATCTCTCTCCACTGGCCTCCAGCTTCACTGAAGGCCAACATCTAATCCTCTCCTCAGGCCTTCGACTGCCTCCAGCCTTCTATCCCCCTCTGCTCCCCCTGCTTCATGCATCCTAATAAGTTGTTCCCATATTGGTGAAATGGCTCCTGACTGCTTATGTATTATTGTTTGATTTCCTGTTGCCTCTCGTCTCAGAGTTGAATCACCCTCGCCGCAGTAAACATGCTTTCATTTATTTTGCGGGACGCTGTCCTGTCTCCTCTCTTCATAATGAATCAACAAAACTCTTTTGCTTATATTTTGTTATTTTCTTCCATCTGATCTCTCCCTGTTGGTGAAAATTCACAGAGGATGAATCTCTTCCCTCATGTTCTGCCTTTATCCTCTAACGGTTGGCGTTGGCTAAATACTCCTGATCTGTTTGTCGCTTCCACTTTCCCCCAACCAATGATCTTTTAGCCTGCATTCTTGGGTCAACCACCCACTGGATGCTGTTTTCAAAATATCATTGCAATTCTGCTTGTCTGTCTTTCCTCTACTGTTGTGTAACACACCTCCTCCCCATCACCACCATAACCTCCATGATGTCCAGGGACACTCATCCAAAGGTTTCCATCAACCACCTGCTGGCTCTACTCCACCAGCAACTAGACTCCAGTGATCCTCTCCTGTCTCCTATCTCCTATCTCCTACCTTCATATGGACCTACGCTTAAAGCCTTAATCCTGGAGATTCTATCATGAACCAAATTTCAAAACTGTTCAACCAAAAAAAAAAATCCCACCCTGTGCCTTCAGGCATTCGTTCAAAGCCACTCCCTCAAGGAGTGGAGTCGACGAGAGAGAGTGTTGTGTACACCCCCCCACCACTCTCAAAACAAACCAAACCGATATTTACCTGTCTAACAGAAATATAATTGCTTTTTAACTACAACTATCACTTCAGTGGCTGCATAGACTCAGAAACAGCCAGAGTACACGTAGGCTAGCTGGTGGTAGGATGACGGACAGGTAGGCCATCCAATCATTGCCTGCGACTGTCACAGAGGACGGACGTTTTTCATTTCATTTATTCAGGATGTGTTGGGGATGTTAAGAGAATTTAGATTATCAGATTACCGTCCTGGCTTTAATGAGGATCCACATCGATGGAGTGTAATCACTCTGTTGCTTACCCTCCAATAAACTTTGCTATTCGCTTCCATTTGATCTCTCCTTATTGAACCGTGATACAGACACTCATGCACAGCACAGGATGAATGATAACACTGTGGTGCAGTAATAAAGCTGGAGTGGCCGCTCCCTGAGGTGAAGTGCAGAGGGGGCACAGAGAGAATGTTCTTCTTCATAAGGAAGCACTTCAGCAAAAGTTTACTTTTCAGCTCAGAGACAGGTGAAGGAGGTGGTGGAGGTGGGGGGTGGGGGGGGGGGGGGCATCAGGAAATATTCTGTCCTCAGCTGTCACAGGACTGAGCTGCTGAAAAAGACAGGAGACCCTCAAAGAAACTCAGGCAGTGTCTCTATGTGATTATGTCTGTACTATGTGCAGTGGTGTTACACCGGTTTTCCCACCTTGGCTTTTCAATAATAAGATTAATACCCCATTTACACCCATTGGTATTAACGTGTGAATTGTCTCTGGATCAGGAAAAATCCATATTAAAAAACACGCAGAGCACACGGCAGTCAGAATGATGCCTGATTGGCTGGACACATCTGGAGGGTCTGGCCATCAGATCTCAGTCTGGTTTAAATAACATCTGTACAGCTCTCACTCTCATAGATGTGGCTCCGCCCCCTT